>NC_081444.1:13811906-13822697 GCF_007210705.1 Tigriopus californicus | reverse complement strand
GAGAGAGAGAGAGAGAGAGAGAGAGAGAAAGAGAGTACCACATGCACAAGGGTGATGCAATCACATCAGAGCTAGGGGGGAAACGATAGGGCTTTTTTGCATGCTGACAACCGTTTCTTCGAAGGACATCCGAAGTGCAGACTCCCCCCTCCCCTCGCCTTCATCTTTGACATAGATTGTCTTCTCGCCATAACCCTCCCCTTCCTTCGTTTCATAATAGACCTAAATGTTTAGATGAGCGAGCAGAAGGTGATGCTCTTTTCCCGCTCCATTCTAACGACGATATCCACCGAGGAGGTAGCGATCGAGGAGATGGAGGTGGAGGTGGTGGATGAGCCACCCTCCTCTACCTTGGCATAACTCTCCACGGCAGAGTTCGGGAGGGGAGGGGCGGGTATCGAGGGAAGGGTCCATGTTGGCCAAAAAAGGGGAATGGATCCACGTTAGAGGGGAGACCAACTCGTTTCAAGGAGGGAGATTCAAGCAAGTAGGCCTTGGTTAGGGGGAGGTTGACATGGCTTGGAGGAGGCGGAGGGAGAAAGGGGGATCCGATTCGAGATGCCATACATCACACAATGAGAAGACGGGGGAGGAAACTCCCGTCCCCGTTTGGCTTTGGATTCGGCACATTTTTTGGATCATTTCCTTCCTCCCCTTGGTCTTATATGGAGACCTAGGAAAGAATGACTTGGACTCGTCCACCTAGGTACTATTAATATTATGTGTGGTACCTCGAGCCTCAGCAAAATGGCATGTTCTAGTGGCAGTGTGTCAATTTTCAAGAGTATGACGAATTTTAGTTTTAATGTGGATGATAGTGGCTTTCAAGGTGCAAAGGCAGTAGAAAGTACTCTCTACCTCATAGCTATGAAATATGTACTTCATATGAGTAATAACTCATTCCTCATCCACAACAGATTATGAGTTGGCTAATAGGTCCCAAATAGAGAAAGGATTTTTATGAGGACTTCTATACATCATTGTGCATGGATTATGTGTTTGCATTTATAAGAAGGAATGCTCTTGAAACCGAATTATTGGTCAAAGAAACGTCAAAAAATATGTCTGGTTCATCAAATCCAAGGACACTAAAGCAAGGAAACGCCACTTTTTAGTGATCGCCAAACCTTTCCCGCCAAGTAATGCCTAAACTTTTACTGCTGGAATTTTTCAATGTCAATTAGTGGCATAATTATTAAACAAAAAATGTGGCTAATGTCATTTTCGTAACCATTGATGGTATGAGCTTAAAACCAGGCATGTAAATATACTTAAAATGACTTTAAACATGTCTTAAAGTACAACAACTGAAAAGTGATAATTAGGTTTTTTTGATAAAGCAAGAATTTGCCCTAAACACAATCAGTCAATACTCTTTTGTTAATAATAATATTTGAAGAAAATTGCTTCAGAAACATCTTGACTAAATTTTAAGTAATTTGACAGGTTGGTTATGAAACTATTGTTCTCACTCTGGGAATGGCCCTCAATCCAAAAGTAGACATATTGTAGCTCTGAGCTACATATTGTTCTTTAAACTCATATGGATGCTTCATAATCATGGAATGATAATTTAAATTAGAAAGGGCACCTGTTTTATTTGACTTTTTTGTATTTTGGATGCTTTTGCAAGAAAAACAATTTATTGGAGTCCAAAGTTCAAATTGAGATCTAGTCTTCTGTACTTTGGTATTACTCTGTGCCCCTTAAATAATGCGTGCCTTTTCTTTGCAAACTTCGTAATAAATAGAAATTTAAACTCTACAAAAAGATAACTCATTCATTTTTCACCAATGCCTAATGTTTTTTGCCAAATGTGTGGATTAAGACAAAATTATCAATTGTCCATCCCAGACATTGTAATATGTTAACATTTATGTGCCTGCACTTTTATTGCTTAGTCCATATATTTCTTTTCTATTTTGTTAGTGCAAGTTCCTCATCAATCAATAAAATGACTCTTGTTGATTTTCTATCCATGCGTGTTTTTGAGCCAGTTTTACGCAATATTTCACTGACTTGAAAGACAATTTGATTGTTTTTGATTGATTTGATGTTCATGGGTATTTCATTTATTCTTCTGACTTTCAAAATCAATTCAGAAATATTTTGTATATGGACGGAGTTGGATATCAATGAGATCATTATTTAATCAAAAACACTTTAATGTACTATGTAGTACGGATAACATTGTTTTATTGATACTAGAGTTACTGTTTCGATTCAATGCAATGGCCTAAGTTGGCGGTCAGGGGAAAGCCGTGTCGTTTCCTCTCTTTAGAGTCCCTGTCAAATCCTCTCGACATTAGGACAAAATTGAACTATCAGAAGAGAGCATGACCACTTTTGAGTTACTTATGTCACACGCAAAAATGCCTTTCAAATGTTTCGATAACATTTGGCCGGATAATGAAAGACATGACAGATGCAGTTGCATAAAAGTTTTGTCCCTAGACATTAACAATTAATGTGCGTCTTTGAAGGCTTCTGGCTGCCTACTAATGTCGGATCCAATTTAGTATCATGTAAAGGTCAATTACAGTAAGTGAGTGAAGACTCAAGAGGCGGAGATCTCCCATTGGAGAGCAACCGAAAAGCGCTCTTAAATCTATGGTATCCATCTCTGAGGAGCGAGCACTCAGCAACATTAAGTTTGTTCAGGTGTTTTTGCAAAAAGGGCATTGTCGACAAAAAAAAACGGTGTCAATAAATAGAGATAGAGTGCAAATACAAAATTGTGACAAAACACTTGTCGCACGAAAAATGTGTCAAGTGAATGTGAATCAAAAAAAAACCTTAAAACATAAATGGCAATTTGTCTGAAATTTGAATTTCCCGTAAATTGACTTCGAGCCTAACAAGCGTTTCCATGTAACTTACTTTTCATTGCTTTTCCTTGTTTGGTAACGACGTCCCATTTGTATTTTTATCGTTTGAAATACTCAACTTTGCTCTCGAGTAAGTAGTAGGGTACGTTTTCTTGTTGTGCAAAGAAATAGTTTTCTCTGTCAGGGTCACAACCTTCCTCCCCCGTTCCCAATCCATTCCGACACTTCGACTCTTCTTTTCCTTCCTTCCCAAGAGAATCCACAGAAGATGAGGAAAGATGACATGGAAACTCTCTTTACATTTCAGTTGATTGCTTTTCTAGTGCTGTCGATGTTTTTTTTTTGTATATTGGGTAACCGAGACAAACTTTTGAAGAGAAGGGAGGCTAATAAAAACAACATCAATTTGAAGTTCCGCCAAATTTGGTCTAATTTAACAAGGAACAATATTGCGTGGGTGAGACAAACTCTAATCAGAGTACAATTCATGTTAGTCTTACAAAAGCTTCTGCATGCACCTTGGAAAATGGCCAATTTGTCAAATTGAATCTGCATTAGGAGAAGACGACATTCCGGAGACTCGGCAATTCCTAATCTGCAAAATGGCCTTCTCCAGGGATTGTTAGTATCTGGACCCTTGCTTGAGGGGTCGGGGAATTGCGATTTTCGGATTAGCTGGATCCAATACGCCATCGCTTTTAAAGGAATCTAATTGTATGCACATCATTCTCCAGAATTGCAAATCCACCTCGAATGTTCGTGTCTCGCCTTACAAGAGTATTTTTTTTCCTCGTCAGCATGGAAAGATCAGATTTTCACGTCTCGAAAAAAAACAAAGAGAAAAATATCGACTATTTGCAAACGCCGAAAAAGGGGGAGGTCTCATTTTTCGTTATCTGATAGTCTATTGTATGTTTGTTCCTGATTAATAATTAGGGTTGAAAACCGATCCTATCTATTTTGGCTCAAGTTGCCATAATGTCAAAACGTACTCCTTATAAATATTGCATGGAATGAAATTGGGTTGTGGGAAATATCGATATACAACCTCCACCTTCGAATGTAAACAACTTCCTATCTACCCACACACCTAATCTCGTTTGGAGAGTCTACCTTTCCTAGCTCTTCAAAGTATTCAAACACTGAGTAATCATGTATTCTCAAGGTTAAAACCTTTGATGAGTGAACCCACCCACTCCAATCTATCGTCCACATGTTCAGTATCTGTGAAGTGTCAATCAAAAGAGAAACCTACCTTTCTTTCTCCCGTTCATAGAGGGTCATGGCGGCAGCAGGGTCCGTCTGAGCCAGATGCCCAATATACTGTTGCTGGGCCTGCTGGAGTTGGTAGTGGTAGGCAGCAATAACTGCATTATGCTGTAATTGTTGGTGAGAGTTTAGATAGTGGTTGAGATTTCCAGCTCCAAGAGGCAACGAGGAGGCTCGAGGATGAGACCCTCCTCTCGATGAGGATGGATGGTCTCCCATGGAGGAGATGGGTCTGTTTTCGGAGGCTGACGCGGCAGCCAGAAGTTCAGCTGCGCTTTGGCCTATTAGGTGACTGCGGACACTGGTTGAAGAGGATTCCAGTGGAGAGGTATCCCTCCACCCGGAGGCGGAACTGGCTCTACTCCCTGGAGTAATGTGGCCGTCAGAGGCAGCGGGCGTGGTATTAGCACTTGGTCTAGACAATGCCCTCTGCTGATGTTCATCACTCAAAGCACTGGATCGGGATCCAGACCGCTCATCTCCCGAGGACCTGGCCCCGTCTGAGCGAAACGTACTCACCCCGGAGTCTGATTCTAGATCCAGGTGAGTGCCGGAACACTTTGAAGACACTCCGAGTGAGGAGATGACATTGGAGGGCGTAGCCATATCACAGTCCATCTTGTCCTCATCCCGATGCTTGGAGGTACTTCTGGTTGTAGTGGCAGGGGGGAGGTCGGAAGTCCGAGTCCTACTCTCTGACTTTGACTTGGCTTTTGCACTTGAGGTAGATGCGGAAGTGGGAGTCTTGCAACTCTTTGAGCTATGATTTGATCCTAAAGATTGACTTCTACTTGTCTTGAGGGAGCTACCTTTGGCAGTTGTTCCACCACTTGAAACAGGACGCTTGACCTTTCCTGACGGAGAGGACTGAACGACGTTGGCAATTCCAGAAGCCAATTGGGATTTAGAACCATGTGCACTGGCCTTGGCTCCAAGCGAGGTAGTTGCAGGTTTAGCTTTGTTAAACCTGGTGGTTGTCACCGGTGAGGCTGGCGCTTCGTCGTCGAAATCGTACAAGGAAATGTCCCGCTTGTCTTTGCCCAAGGCTTTCCCTTTTGATGATTGTGACAAAGTCACACGGAAGCTCTTCTTCTCTGACTCTCCAAGTTCGGTCTCGGACCTTGAGGTTGCTGGGCTCGCCTCTTCAGTGGCAGCTTCTTTTCGTTGTGGTCTCACTATGGCTAATGGCTTTTGATTGCCCAAAGGAGAGGTTTCTTCCGTGGGGGTCCTCTCTAGGATGTTTGAGCTGCTCAAGGGAGCGGGTTGTTGCTCTTGGTCATCGGAGAAGCGAGGGGAAACGCGATTCTTGGACGAACCGGGGGAAGAGCTTGAGGTATTCAGTTTCGGCTTGATCTTCTTGGTCAGGGGTCTAGCCAATCTCAATTTTTGCAGGTCATCCCTGGTCACAGATTTGTTTCCATAATCATCATCGACATGACTTCCCGTTGACTCACTGTTCGTGTCAGAATCTTCAACCGAGGAACTACTGGCTTCGGTTTCGCATTGATCTGGAAGAGATGAAAGAATTGTACCAATAAGAGAAAACTCTTGTTCCTCAAGTCAGGATGGAGGTTCTTTTGAAACTGAACTTGGAGATCAATCTCATTATCCAATCAAAAAGTCATGCCAGAAAAAATTCTAAGAGCTGCCAACAACACTTGTCCATTATTCATAACGAAAGGTGCCCCCACCATAAAGGCAATTGGGAACCAAATGTGCTTCAGCGAAAACACTTGCCAGCCAATATTGAACAAGTGGGCGCAATATTAGTTCGGCTATTCAATGCTAGTTGTGTACGTGAGAGTGACTAAGCCAGCTTTCTTTAGCCATGATCTATTGGAGACTATTAAATACCCTCCTATTGACAAACGCGAAGATTGTAACTGGGGCACACCTTATCCTTTGACAAAGATCAAATCTGTTGGGAACATCTGATCAATATGCGTTTCAAGATATCAAGAATTGAATACAGCATGCTTATATAAACACTATCTTCCGGAATATTTATGATCGGAATTGTTTATGCAGTGTGTGTTATCTGTTGGTGGATTCTTCACAGAACATATGTGTGCTATTGCCTAATTGAACACTTGTTCGAAACAATCCACCTTTTTGAGAACATCACTGACTGTGACACAGGCACGTACCATGCCATCAAATGTCACTTCCAAACGCAATGCATCCTCGCACTCATCTACAACATTTATCGTACACCACCAAGCGGACTGCAAAACAATTAAGCCCTTTCAAGGGGATTAGCGCTCCCTTCTGAGACTTGACTTCTCCTCTTGTTTTCATACTGAACGTGTTGTACAAAATTCCCACCAGAGGAACACATCATTCAAAAGAAACCTTGAGAGTTTCCAGCCTCAATCAGATTGAAGGCATGTCTTGAGCAATTGAGCTCCCAGCAGTGTCTTTTTGGCCTGCTCGCCACCTAGACATACACAACATAACCAGACTTGAGATGGCAAGAAAATTGCTCACGAGCATTCCCTCACCTGCCCAGGGTTGCCATTCAAGCCCTGAGTTACCTCAGGAACAAAGAAATCAAGCGGGTTCCTTAGGGCAAAATGCACAATAGCCATGATGATGACGAAGGAAGGTGAGCCGAATCTGTTGTTGTTGTTGTTCTTGTTGTTGTTATTGATGATACACACAAATATCATTGAGAACCTCCTCACTTACTAATAAGATCCAAGGGAATAAAGAATGAGGACAAACGCAACGAGGACTCGGACTTGAATGAACAGAAACAGTACGTTCAAATATGTGATTTGAAGGTGCATGATTGAGTCGCATTGGCATTATCAGACTTCCTCCCGCTTGAGATACTTCACTCGACTCTTTCCCATAGCCAAATCAGAAAATATCAGAGCAACTAACCGCACATCCAACTGGATAATGGAGGCATTGAGAATTCTATTTGCTGCATCTAGTTCACAACTGGACAGCTAACTTCCCCCCCCCTGTCCACCGAAGTGTGGTTGAAGTTTTTCCTGTGTTCAAGAATCCATGAAAGACATAGAATGAGATCTCTATTTGCTGCATCTAGTTCACAACTGGACAGCTAACTCCCCCCCCCTTGTCCACCGAAGTGTGGTTGAAGTTTTTCCTGTGTTCAAGAATCCATGAAAGACATAGAATGAGATCTCTACCTAGAAAGACACGTCACTGATGAAGAACAAGGGCGACGAGCAATCGTTTACATTCTGATTAAAATGCATAATGGCTTTCAAAGATTGCCAGCTTCAATACATAATTCAGATGAGAGGACAAACGAGCGTAGTATCTACATAAATTATCAATTTGTGGCGCATCCGCCAGCCCGACATTAATCCATGTCCATCAAACACCAAGGACTACATTGTGTGCACATAATCATTACCTTAATTTTGATTATTCGTGTGATCGGCTTTGATGGCAATAGGAACACACTTAAAACACCTTATCTACTATTCTACACACCGAAACGAAGCAGCATTGAGACAACGTACTCGACTTAATTTAGAGCACCAAATAACAGGGTCACTTTGGCTGATGCCTAGGATCACAATTAGACACAATACCAATTGAACCAAGAACTACGGTTTCCTCACCCAGCCAAGATACGGGACTCTGTCCCCACTTTTTCGCCTTCTGTTTCCCTGCAGACACTTTTTATGCACCCTTGAAAAAAAGTTAGCTCTACAAGTTCTAGTGCAATGTATCAACTAAAAGGCCATCTCGCTCCGCGAAGAGAAAAATCATGGAGGAACAACGAGGCAGGAGAGCGAGTGAACGAGGGAGACAGAGAGAGAGAGAGAAGAAGAAAAAAAAACGAGCGTTATTCGCCAGTCAGTTTAGTGACGAGCTCAACTTGGCCTTAGGGGTCGTCGGTTGTCTTTGGATCAGGAGCTGAAGAGGCAAGCCAGCTGCCGTACCGTTAAGAGCCGGGTTGACCCAACCCGCGTTGGTTTGTCCGGCGCTCTGATCGCTCGGCTCGACTCGTCGTTGCAACAAGTGCGCTGATGTTGTTTTACGAGCAAGAGCGGTGCTACTCACTGCTCAGCTTCGTTCATCATTCCTGCCTCTTTCAAGGTTTCAGCCAGCGCTTGCTTCGTTCCTTCGTTCGTTCGTTCGTTCGTTAGAGGCCAGAGCGTGTGAACATTTGAAGTTCATTCCTGAGTAGTAGGAGTAGGAGAAGTTCGGGGGAAGAGCAGGATGTATTTAAGCGAAAAAAAGTCGTCAAAGGAGCAATTTGAGGTGGCTTCGTGAATCCCCAACTGCGATGAGCAATCTAATGCACGAGCCTTGAGCAATAATTGAGGCCAAGGGAGCAAACCTTTTCTGGTGCGAGCGGGCGGCACCGTGCAGCAATGCGCGGTTTGTCTACTACCATTCCCATGTTGTTGCTCTTGTCGATGATACTGAGGTAGTAAAGACAGTTGTAAAGTCACGTCTTGTGCCAAGATACCTGTTAAAAAAGTACAATAGGGCATGGTATTTGTTGACTCAAGCACCATGATTCCTTTTGACAACCGGACTTACAGGACCAAGATGATAAAAATGAGAAAAGTTGCTCAATTAGGAATGAATATTTGCTTTCCTTGATAAAAGAAATGTCTCAATTGTTCAGATGTCTCCTGATTAAACATAGACGTAGAATGCAAGATCAAGATTAAGGGCCTCTGGGTAACTGGAGAGGCTGTAAAGACAAGGGAACAAAAAAGTAACTATACACAAAACTCAAACAGAGCATGATAATCAATATTCATTTATAGCTTTACCCACATACTGAACAATGTGTTCATGCACATATTTTATTGTAAACTAATAGAAGACTGTTCACTTCTTGTCCAAATAAAACGTTATTTCATCAACAGTTTTTCCTCATTTCTCATCCAAACAGGTGCAAGGAGTAGCTGATAACTATTTTTTTAAAAAGACGTGGCAATTTCAATACTACCTCGCGCAAGTGCAAAATGGAAGATGCAATTACAGACTAGTGTTCCAGTTCTTGGGAACAATTGATGTATGCAGTGTAGTAGTAACGGATTTAGCAACATTTTAAAAGCATTATAAAACTAGCATAAAAGCAAGGGAAACAAAAAAATCAAGATTAAATCACACTCATATTTTTCATTTTATCTCTGAGGGTATAAATGTTATAAAGGTGTTGGATGAGGCCTTTGCACTTGCAAACTTATAATCTAAGACTTAGCAGATGGCCTTTTTACACTTCACGTGATTTTTTCCTCTTATTGCGGACTAAATGAATGTTTGCAAACAACACTCATGCCCGCCTCTAAAAAGTGCTTTCAATGGTAAAGCCTTTAATGCGATACATTTTGAACAAAGCGTCTCTAATTAGATTTTTGTTTGTACAATGTGTCCAAGGAAACATTGACTTATTTACGTCAATAAAGTGATGTTTTGCAAGAACATTCTTGAAAGACTGTTGATCTCTAAGCTGTAGGTTAAGCTTATCAGTCGTTTCTGACGTAATCAGGAACCTCTCTCCTAAAAATAATTTCGAGATTTCACATCTTTCGACAAGTTTTTTTTTGCTCTTTCCTTTCGCTAATCCTGAGTAATTTTGTATGACAACCCCTCTATTTTCCCGTTTTTTCCTTCAGCAATATAATTGAATTGGTCTCTTTTTTTGGAACACGGTAACGTCTTATTGATTGAACCTTAGATCCTAGGTACAACAATTTTGTTATTACTCCTCAATTAAAGCCACGACATGATTCATGAAGAAGAACTAAACCGGTCAAGATTACGACACTCTAAACATAGCAATCTAATATAGGTTGCCTTCGGTCAGATTAAATAATAAATTGCTTCAAGCATACCTCAACTTTTGGAGCATTTGAGGCAGGAAATTGCCTGTCCAACAAATAGCCTCTTCAAACAGTCTACATACACGTGCACACAAGAATATCTAGTCAATCAAAGGTGAAGCTCAACCGAGCCACAAACGAAGAAACCTGAAAGCTGCCACAAGTTCAGAGAGTAGGGTGATTACCAGTTTCCTGTTCAGTGTTGCCATATCCATGGTAATTCTTCATTTCTGGGGTAATTTTAATCGCCATTGGGGAGGGAGGCAATTGAGTAACTTCTAATTTCCCTCAAATCTGGGTATTTTCCTTGCCTCAAGAAGAGTTGGCAAAAGTGTAGGTAAAACCTCAATAACATCAGAAATCTCATCCCAGCAATTGGTTAACTAATCTAATTATGTTATTAACCGAAACAGCAATAACAACCAAGTATAATCTAAGTGGTGCTGATTTTTGCAACTAGGATAGGATTCGTTCGACACGTTTGGAACACTTAGAATGGATCTTTCTTCAATCCCATTGCAACAAAAAAAACTAGACTTGATTTGACCAATTGAGAAACTAGATCCAACATATAATCCAACCAAGTTCTATGAAAACAAATGACATGTTAGCCTTTAACAGTTGTTGCAAGTAGCACGATTGGCCTCACTAATTTTTTCACTTTCGCAATACTTTTCGTCACTTTGATTCCATTTTTTTCTAATATTAGTAATCTTACAGGTTTTAGTTTAAAAACCCTGAGAAGAGTATCTTAAAAAATGGATGATTCCATCGAGACATGAAGAGATTTTGATGGAATGAAAAATTACTAGGTAATTTCTGGAGTTTTTTTGCACATTCTGACGATGAATCTCGTGAAAAGCTTCTGG
>NC_081444.1:13809270-13811874 GCF_007210705.1 Tigriopus californicus | reverse complement strand
TTCTGGAGTTTTTTTGCACATTCTGACGATGAATCTCGTGAAAAGCTTCTGGCAACACTGTTGTTCGTCCGTCTTTTGTCTCATCTTGCCGCGCCAATGAATGACGAGTATTTCAGGATTTGGGAGCTCTCTGAATAACCGCACACTCACATACAAACGGTCGAAGCTCCTAATCCTTTGGCTAATCACAAGGGTCCAATTTTAGCATACCTATTTCATACAAGCGAATTGGCGATTTGGGAGGAAAAAGCGCATTTGAAACCTGTTTTGCCTAAACGAAAACGTTGCGGTCTTATTGATCGGGTTTTCCTGGGAAAAGTGTATCTACTTAACTGCTATCCTCAAGCCGTAATGTTACAAAGTAATGCCAGACCGGCAAAGAATGTAAACACCCAAACTGGCCCCAATAACCCGACTGCATAATTAATGACACGAGTGCATGGCTTAATCTAGTTTCCGCCCAACTAGATCTTGACACAATACTTTAGTGGATTCCATATCATTGGAGGTGACATTTCCGAATGTATACCCTCTCCACGTGACGATGAATAAGATCTTGTTCGCCCTCAAATGACAATGAACCAAAGAGCTCCACTTCAGATGACCTTAGCCGATAAGCATGACGACGACTCCTCAGTCTAACTGGCATTCCAGCAAACATTCGCTCACTCGAACGGCTTCAATCTCAAGATGAGCTCTCGATTTCTGACCGAAAAAAGTGCCAGGAAGCATTTTGAGCAGCTTCGAAACAGATGACGAGGGCCCGGGTTTCTCAATTCTCGTCACAATATCCATTCAAAGGGCCCTAGAGGTAGGTACTCGATCCCATCGGTGCCGAGTGCTGAGTAAATAACCTTTCTTTCGCAGCTCAGCCCAGGAATCTAAGCGGATCTCTAATCCAATCGGGAGAAGTAGATTGACCACGATGGTCGGGATTCCGAACCAACTTAAACCACGCTCCAACGAATGAGATCGAGGTTGACTTGGCAATCATGTCCTCCGGAATGTGTGTATACCTATATATGTATACATACACACACACACCGTACTCGCACCAATCGCACATTCATTGGAATTCATTCTATTGATTTGAGAGTTGCCTGGGACACAAAGTCGCGTCGATATAGGGAAGGAAGGCGGGCGTTTCGTTGCTTGGTTATGATGAATTTCCTAACAAGGAGAAGGAAATGACAAAGAGAAAGCAAATTCATTTCTTTCCCTCTTTGCAATATTGATGAATTTAGGCATAGGTCTTGCTGCTCGAGACAGTCATTTGGTCCTTCGAGCTTCTTTGTTGCTTCAGGCTTTCATCATAATAACAATCGGTCTTGTGTGTTCACAATCGCACAATAGTACGGAATGCCTGCGAGAACAAGAGACAAAACGATATCCAATATATCGGAAATGTTGCATCAGGGACCAAGAACATGACACGCTGAAATTGTTGATGCAGCCATAGATTTTTCCTTCCCCGTTAGATCAGAAATTTCTAGGGCATCGCCCATTCTACGACTCCAGACACAGCTGGATACCCATATCAATCCGGAGTTACACAACTGATATACAAGAATGTTTGCTCTCCTTTGTTTTCAAGTGAACAATAAGCCTGAATGTACACACCCGTAGGAGAAGGTCGGTGCAAACAAATATTGTTCGTCACTTCCCACACCAAAAATAAAACATCAAATTTCCCATTGCACAAGTGAGTTGGACAGCTAGCTAGTCTCAAAGCGCCTCCAGGTCTCGTTGAAGGACTTGAGACAATGATGACTTCTCCAATGCTCCAATGCTTTTATCGCCAACACCTGTCGCGAGATTTAAGTTAAGCAGTTTCTCCAATCAGCCAGGCATCAATGATGAATGAAGTGCTACAAAAATAACGACTTCCGATAACGGAAACGACATCTTGGACTTAGCCCCCCCCTCCCCCTCTCTTTTTCACTCTCGCCTTTTTGTGGCAAGGATCCACAAAAGAAGAAAAAAAAAACGAGAGGGAATCCAATATACGAGATCCAATGCTGGGATTTTTTGCTCGTTTGTAGTTCCAACGTTTACAGTGTATGTGCACTTGTGCTAGCCCTGCATTTGGAAACAGTACAATAAGGTCGGAATGTAAAATGCGGCAAATAGTGCAAGTGTTCTCGTATTTTAAGGAACTCTCTTAACACCATTTGATATTTTCTGTCATGAAAACAATTTCCAAACAAGTGCCATTCACATGTGCATGAAGCGCTTTGAAAAACGTCGACTATGTACATCGTGATTAACTGAAAGCTCTCAGTTAAACTCACAAACCCAATAACGTAATTGAGGTTGGAAGCCCTTATTGATTTTGTTGAAGGCGGATTTACTCATAACAAGAAGAGAGAGAGGGTCTCTCTTTCGTAACTTCAGGAACTAGCTTCGTTGCTCAATTGTATTATCCCCCCCCCAGGAGAAATTCAATACAAGTTCCTACCTTGATTCATGTGGACAGGTTTGATTTGATCCTTGGAGGGCCCTGAAGCGGATACTGCCCGCCTTAATCGCTTACTCGGACTGGCAGGCGATGTTTTAGCGGATTTCTTGCCGGGTGTAGAAGGCTGACTGGACTTCCTAGCAGCA
>NC_081444.1:13769941-13809236 GCF_007210705.1 Tigriopus californicus | reverse complement strand
TGGACTTCCTAGCAGCACCCGATGATGTCGGAGCCTTGAATTTTGTTTCCGAAGGGCTGGCGAGCGATGAAGCGGGAGTTTCGGAGGTTGCAGATTCAGAGATGCTGAGCGATCGTAAACGGGTTCGAGGATCGGGTTTCTTATCTTGTCCTTTGGCTTTGCTCTTAGCTCCCTTGGGACGGCCTCTGACCTTCTTGGGCTCATTTTGATCTCGCTCTTGACTGGTGGTCGCGGGAGGGGTCATGGACTTGGGCGATGACGTGATGGGTGGGTTCGTGGCAGTGGGAGTTTGTAGTCGTCGTTTGGGTTTGAGCTTCTTTTTAAAGGCTAGGGGCGTATCCTCCTCCTCCTCTTCCCCTTGGTTTTGGAATAGAGAAGGTGACTCGGGTGGACTAGACATCATTGACTGAGTAGTGGAACTTCGACTAGAACGTTTTTTGGAAGGGTGCGGAGTGCTGATACTTGAACTAGATGGGCTTCGTAACATCGAGGCAGACAGGTTGGAAGACGGCAGCAAGGACTGAAAACAAAGTTAAACGAGTCATCTAAATTTGAAAGCAAACTTTTGCCAGTTACTTTTCAGATTGTTTTCGTTTAATCCCCGGCTTGAGGATATTTTTTCCCCCAAATGTCAATGCGTCTTTCATCTTGTGCCTCCTTCTCAGGAAAGAAATGAGGTCCTTTTGATGTTCACGAGATAAAGAGAGGCAGAGAGAGAAGGAGAGAGAGAGAGAGAAAGATCTTTTCATCAAATCCCCTGAGAGACCAGAAAACCAGGCCAGTGGGAAAGCAAGAAAGCAACCAAGGCAAGCAAGCTTCCATCCATTTCCATTGAGATTCTGTGTCTTGACGACAAGCCTCAAAACGCTCTCCGAGGATCATAAATGGTCATTTGTTGAACTTAGCTAACTTGGAAGCTAACAACACTTCAATGGAACCAAGGATTCGAGCGAAACGCATTTCATTCGGGGTTTGATCACTCAAACACATACAAAAAAAACATTCGGGGTTTGATCACTCAAACACATACAAAAAAAATCCTGAATGCATCAGTTTCATTCCACAATGTGTCATAATAAGTCACAACTGATGGCATTCAAAGGCAATACAATTTCTTTGTGCTTGTACTCATCCTGATGGATCAGAGTAAGCTGTACTGTATGTGAAACACATCCACACATATTTCCACACGAGTGTATCAAGTGTCGCAACTGCAAGCTAGGAGCAATTAATTACCTGTAAGCTTAATCTTTGGGTTGATGATCTCGATTTTCGATTGGACGAGCCCGGGCTTTGACCTTTCTGATAGGATTCCAGATCTGAAAAAAAAAAAAAAAGATAAGTCTATAAGACGGATATCCAACATTTCTAGCACCATTTGTTATCAATATCAAGTTGTACATAAAATATACGTTCAGGAAAAAACCTTGAGTTAGCTCATAAGTCTTTATAATAACCGGATGCTAATGAACATCTCGATTTTCGATTGGACGAGCCCGGGCTTTGACCTTTCTGATAGGATTCCAGATCTGAAAAAAAAAAAAACAGATAAGTCTATAAGACGGATATCCAACATTTCTAGCACCATTTGTTATCAATATCAAGTTGTACATAAAATATACGTTCAGGAAAAAACCTTGAGTTAGCTCATAAGTCTTTATAATAACCGGATGCTAATGAACATTGGGTCACATGACCAATTTGTGGATCAGCTTACCCTGGCGATTAAGGAAACCCATTTGCAAAAGTCGGGGATCTTCCGTATGCTCTTGTAAGACACAGTCATCAATCATCACGAATTCCTGCAACAAAGCCGTGGGGAAGACAATGCGTATTCAAGCATTTGCATAATCAAGTATTATGTCAATACTTACAGTTGTATCGGTTTTGTACTTTTGCATGATAGCATCGAACCATTGGGTGGTTCCCTCGGCGCGATACACCTTGAGGCGGGCTCCGACCAAGGCCGCTGGCAAGCTGATTAGCAGGTGTTGAGTATCTCGAAAGTCAGTCCATTCACGAACCCTGTCTTCGATGTTCTGACCCAAAAACAGATTGGGAATACTAGCATCCCAGTCCTGAGAGAATATTGAACAAGAGGAGAATGAAGAATTAGGAATGGAAATGATTACGAAGCGAGATCCTCCGTGGCGATGAGAAACCAGATTCTTCGCCCATCAACTCACCCAAATGATCTTCAGCTTGTCATAAACTTGAAAATCGAGTTTCCCATCGACCAGAAATTCCACAGGTTGGTTTCTGGACTTGGTGACCATGTTCACATTATCGACCAGGGTCTTAAACGTCTGTAACAAAAAGCCACCATGACGATTAATTAGTCGTTACGAATCATTTATTGATGAAAATGGCGTCTGTCAATGACTGACTTACAAAAGCTGGATGAATGTTTCGGGGACCAGGCGGTCTTTGAGCCAAAACCATGTTGTGTTCGATGAGGAAAACATGAAAATTATCCTTGTACACGCGAACCCATTCCCGTTTGTCCCAATGATGGTCCTCATATTCAACTAAGATCTGCAACACAAAAAAGAAATACTCTCATCATAATTCCGTTTCATAGGTTGCGAGAATACATTTTGTCACTCTCCGATATAATATACTTTTGTTCCACGCAAAAGAAGCCTACCCTTTCCGCTTCAGCCAATCGGATTACTCCAATTTGGGCTGCCATTTTGTCCAGGAACTACTTTCAGGCCTGGCGGGACGGGCCCAGGAACGCGTGCTGGCGCAAAACTACGTCAAGGCCTGCCGATTGCGTGAGCCCACAAGATACACAGAGTGGGCAAGCCACCACTTGCGACTTGCCCCTTCTTAGGCATGCCTTAGGTTGGTTTGGTGGGCGCGCTTCGGAGCAAAAACAAGTATTGCATGAATTTGACAGAGCAATCTGGCCTCTCAGATCGCCGAACTGATAAATGACCTAGTCTAATGCAAGAAGCAGGAGCGGAGAAAAGCTCAAATTCTGTTGGCCCCAAAGCTCTTCTTCTTCTTCTCCTCCTTCTCTTCTGAAGGCGGATGTACGGTACAGCAGTAGGCAGGAAAATGGACTCGAAAAAACCAGAAGCCCTCCTCCTCCTCCTCCTCCTCTTGGTTCTCCCTCTCCTCGTCTTTCCTCACTTGGAAAAAGCCGGGAACGATCCGAGAGGAATGTTGGTTTGGGTTTGGTTGATCCAGAGAGCCTCAGGAGGTAGAAAAAGAAATTGGAAAGGATCCAAGGCTGCCAAGGATGCAGGAGAAGAGATAGGGGAAACGGCAAAGAGACGAACACAAGCCTTGGACATTAATGTAAGCAGAGAGTGGAATGAGGAGATGGATAAACACATAGCCCCCTCGGTTAGCTCCCGCTTCTCCTTCCATCAAGGTTCGAGTCTCCCAACCGTCACAAAGAGAATATTGTGAGAAGGCTGCAAGTTCCACGCCTCGAGATTGCATTCAATATCTCTCAGATCGACGGACTTTGCCTTGCCAGCTGGGACCGGGACCAGTTTTTGACTCCATCTTCTTCTCCATTCACCATTGATCACGCCAGATCCTCTCGGGCTCATCATGTCTGGCAATTTGAAGCACGCTTCAGTTAAGTAGGATACCAAACGAAGGCTGAACAAAGGACAACGACTAAGCCTAGCTAGAAAAGCCCTTCAACTTGTTCCAAGGCCAACGCTACCTTAATATTAAGTGAAAAGAAAACATGCGGTATCTTACGCTTCAACTGTGAGATCTTGACCTAGATAGAAAGAAAAATCCTCTTTTCCAGAAATTACCAACAAAAACACGCCTTGAGAAAGTCCACAAAAAGTGGCATTTTCTGTTTTTGCTTCCAAAACCTTGATCAAGCATGGGAACTACGTAAAAAGTGAAAATGATTACTCTCCAGTGTGATTGGTCATTGTCACGGGCAAAAACCGTCTTCATTCCCAACAAATAATACTTAGGTTGGACATTGTATATTAGTCGTCTTGGTCGTTCAAGGGTTCTTTTTTTTCATGAACACGATCAAAAAGTTCACGTATTATTGGGGAGACAGAGTGAGGCATTGCCACAAAATCTATTAGGCCATTCATCATTGGTCGACAACTTCAAAAGGCATTCTTCTCTTTTTCTTCCCAGAAGTTGTCCAGAAGAATCAAAGGTAATCACGTGCTTTTTTTTTGCCCCTCAATGCAACTGATAACAGCTGAACGGACCAAAAACCGTACAAGAAAAGCATTGGACGATGAACTAAATCGAATGTTCCTTCACAAGAATTGCTCCCTTCAAATTCACTTGCAGGTGGATAAAAGAACTGGAAAAATAAAACACTCCCAACAAATCAATCCTGTATTCAAGGGCTGGCCAGACCGGTCAACTCCAATTCGTTATATACCATACGTATAAGTATGAAGTTAGATAAGAATTCTGAAGTATTCTCCTTGAAGTGCTGTGGATTACATTTTCAATGGTGGTAAGGAAGCAGGTCTGCGAAAACTGCCAACGATTTCGTACTTCAAATATATCACATCCAATTCAATTCCGTTCGTTCTGTTTCTGTTTGTCATGTTAAGCTTTAAACTCAATTTCACAAACTCCAGATTCAGGCAAAGTCGATTCTGGTTATTTCATCAGGTTCGACAATTTCCTAGTCAGAAAGCTTTCAAAAGCAAATTTCCTGTATAAAACCAAGCGAAAAAAAAACCTTCGCAAGTTGCTAATTGTGAAACCAAGCACTCACAAGGGCTTCTTGAGCCACGTAAAGCTAATATTCCAATATTCCTGGAACAGTAGATAAGCTGTCGAGATAAAGTTCATTGGTCAAATCATATTGCATATTCTTGAGAAAAGCTTGACACGAAAATACTCGATTCCTTCTCTTGCTCAAGTGTAACAACTTTCATCCATCAAATTAAGGAAGAAGCGTTTCTTCTGAAAAGAACTAAAATCTGATCTTGGCATGCACAGGCTGCAGTTGCTCCCAAAAAAGTTGAGAGCCAAAAATTACGGTAAAAGAAAACGTGTCATGAAGACCGGGATTGTCTCGAGTTTCTTAGAAACGATCACAATGACGCGTACTAAGTTGAATAGCGAAAAAGTTCCATGCATGACGATTAAATCTGATTTGATTTCTTTGTTCTACATCATAATTGTCTCGACTATTTGCTAGTAAAACATGTTTAAAGCGGCGTAAGCTGCTCCAACAAATCTGAAGAAAGACACCCAAAAGTTCATCGACGATGTGAGTTTCATCATCACCCATCGAAGAATCACTGAAAGCATGTGAATGTCAAATTTTTACGATAAGACTTTCGCAATGCTCGTATGACTGGGTTTGTCTATAGTAGTCCGTATGTTAGAAATCATGACGAGAACATTTATCAAGATAATTTAGCACTGCTGCCTTCCATTTTACAAGCACACATTTCAGATAACGGATTAGTCACTATGTTATACCATCTTCATGGCAAAACAATCACTCATTCAATCATTGCAGCCGATGAAACAAATAGAAACTGAATCCCATACCTGGGTATATTTGACTACCATATTTTCATCATGAATCAGATCATCTTGGAGCATTGCTACGGGCAGATGAAGTGTGAATAGTATAATTCGGTAGTCTATTTCGGAAAATTACTGGTGAAAATATTCATGACAAAGACTTACATTGATGATTAAGCGGTTTTTTTTTACCAGTAAGCTACTTTTCCCTTCAAGGTCATCATTCATTATTTTATTTTCAAATCTTGCAAAAAGGTGACTTTTCACTTTTTAACACGGAGTTTGCCTCTTCGGACCACTTAATGTGACAAGTGATGCTCTCAAAAGTCTCTTTCCTTTCATTACGTTTCATCGTCAAAAAAAAAAAAAAGATGCAAGAGCAAAATGATGACGAAGTTTCTTTCAGTTTAAACTCAAGAAATAACATATTTCCTCATATGAGTAGCATGTCAGCAATACTTTTGCAACAATTAGTACTTATCTCGGCACAATGATGTAGGATGAAATATCTAATGAAATATTCAAACAGGGTTACAAGGAAGTCCAAGGAAGAGTCCGAGGGTTCTAATTAAAGTTGTGAAACTTCACATGATAATGCGAAATAAGGCAACAAAAATACTAGTGGAAGTATTTATGTTGAGCATTTAAATTCACGATAAAAACGGAATAGAGTCACTGGATTTCAAACCGCCCTATCAGCGTTAAACGCGTATGAAGAAACACTTACAACCATTAAAAGCTCTTTTGCATATACCTATTTAATAGAGCAAAAAGTCTCAAAAACTCGATCTAATACGGCATGTGATTGCATTTCGTTCAAGGAAGTTCTTGCTATTTATATCAAGAATTCGCTAAGTTTTTACTCTTTTGCATCAGCATTGTATCAGATTGAATCAAGTTGAATTCTTCGTAATCGTTATCGCGGCCTTTTTCAACAACCAATAACAAAACTTCTACAAACTTCTGGATTCAAAAGTAGACAAGACTCTAGATCTATACTGATAATACAATAAATATTGATAAAAAGAAGAAAACAGACTTGATTTGAAATCGGGAGAAAGTTGAACATTTTTTGTCGATTTGCATGATCCGCTTTTGCACTTAAAAATAATGAATTCACAACGATGATGACCTTGAATAAAGCGGAAAAGCAACCACCCAAAAAGTATTTTACCTCCCGGAGTTCAGAGCAACTTGGGAGTCGAGTGGGTAAACTTCTGAAGAATTGACATTTTCCCCGAGGTTTTCATTCATTAAAAACTCAACTAAGCAACAAGCACTTCCAAACCTGAATTACGATGACCTCAATTAAGCTGATTTTGAGAAATACTGTGCATCAAAAAAAAAATTGTGATCGGGCAAAGTAGCGACGAATTTGGAAGGAACTTCAGTGGTTCAAGCGATAATCTAATTACAATCAATGACCTCCTTACCGGTTACAACTTCAATTTCACAATCTTAATAACTCTTTTGTTCACCTAAGATACTTTGCAGGACAGAAAAATACAATTATTTCGCTTGGCAACTCCTCTTTATGGCCAAATTGCTAAAAATGCATGATGTCTGAAAATCAAGTCTGAAGGTCAAATCCTCATTGGTTTGACATTTCCACTCTCAATCCAGTTTCGAAGAAAGCTTCCTGGCCTCGTCGTTTTGAATTGGCAACCAAAGCTATCTACTGCAGTGGTTTATTTCCCACGTTTTAAATAGGAGATATGCTGTAATTGGAAGTCGACCTAGATTGATTGGCTGATGGCTGAAGGTAGGAAAAGTTTGGCCAAAAGTAAAATGACAACAGGCTTTGCTCTAGTTTCGTCAAGTGAACTCTTATCGCACCTATCAAACAAAGTAGTTCTTGAACTTACACTATCAAGCTAAAAAAGTAGGAAAACAATCTGTTTAAATATGACGATTTAAATCTGTCACGAGGCTCCCTGATTTTGCAGATTCATAAGATAGCTAAAAGGGGTTACGGACTTCTAGAAATATGGACTGGGAACGAGCTTCCCGGCAAACCGGCCTGCTCTTGGTCATAGCCACTCTGAGCCACTTTTCGAATTAAACTAATAAAATAAGAAACGTAGATCTCTTCAATTGACGGTAGGTCAATTTTATATCATTTACATGCAAAGTCGATCGTTTCAAAGTTATGTTGTCAAAAGCTTATGTAGCTGACCAAGGGCACGCCGAAAATTCAAATTTTATGTAGTGTTTACTACATAACTTTGAACATGTCTCCTGAGTTCTCTAAGCATAGATTTGGGCTCAATCTTGGCTGAGTTCATCTATTCAACAAGACCTTGTGGTCGTATCAAGTGCTTATTTGGAATAAGATGAACGGTTTAGGAGATAGGATATTTTTGCTTCCGTTTGCAGTCAATATCTCTAGAAGTCCGTGAAGGGGTCATATCCCCATTAAGTATTGATCGCCCTAATGGAAAATTGGAAGCGCATGTGGCAGAGGAGGATAATCATGTTTTAAAGAAGATTTTATCCTCTAAGTGATTAATATTTTTGTTAATGACAATATATGGCTTGCCAAGGATTGCAATTAAAAGTGTGTCTAGATCGGTTTAAAGGCCAGATATCTCCATAAAAAAAGGGAGGAGAAAGGGAAAGGAAAGATCAAAAGGGAGACTCTATCGTTCTGTTGAAGTTTTGAGGCGAGAGTGTGTTTTATAAATGCAATTTATGACCCCTTCACTCTGTCTGTTCCCAGAGCTTGATTAATTTACTTTATTAGCGCACTTAGTGCAATGAAAAATTCATGAATCACATTTCGTGTTCCTTCTACTTACAACAATACACGCTCAACTTTATGGGGGGATTTGAAAATAACCTCTTCCAACCTCAGGGTGGAATTTTTAATGTGTTACAGAATTTGCTTTGGCAAAAGTGACTATATGGCTGAACCATTTACTTTCAAAATTGGTGCCCCAATTGACAACAGCATTCGCTTTGCATTGAAACCATTGCGACCCTTGTTGAACAGCAACTTTCGAAGGGCGGAAGCCAATGTTAGCAAGTCATTTCTATGGACAGTACAGACGACAGTGGGTGTTTTCCGTAAATAGTTTTGGTCAAGAGCCACCAATTTGACTAATCTATTGTATAGTGAACGGGTGTTTATTGAAGAGCCTAATTCCAGAATCTGGTGTATCTAAAGCAATTTTCAAAGCGGCAATACATGCTTTTGTTTGTAACACTTTATCACTTCCACCGTGTAGAGCTTTAATCAAATCTGTTGTATAAGTTTATCTGAAGAAGTGTGGGCAGAAAATGGATTTTTCGTTGCCCATCTTATGTCTGTTAAAGCACCAAATTGGTCTGACTAGAATTATAAAAACAACGAAAGTACAATCATCATATTTGCAATTTACTGTTTTAGAGTTGGCTGACGGTGCATTCGAACACTTGCATGTTTTGAATTATTGTTCCCCGAGCCAAAAAACCAAGCTGAGTCGAGAGTTGTTGATACGGAGTTTCCCGAATCTCATTCTCCTTCAATTCGTGACTTTTCAAGCCCCTTGCAACTGAAGATGAGAGGGGTTCTCGTTTTCGTTTTATATTTCCCTTGGTGGCAAGACCAATGGAGAGACCGAATAACCGAGTGCAGTGTGCGTGTTCCAAAATGTGGAGCAGACATGGAACTCGTTTCGCGAGTTAGAAATTTATGTTCTCCCCCCTCTTTCTATGCCTTCATGCCAAAGGGAGTATTCCCTCTTGCTTCTACGTTCCACTTTGAGTTCCATAATGGTATAATGGTACTTGCTGGAACATAACGGCAAATACTGTCGTTGTCCTTGGAACACTTTGGTGGTAGAGATGAAGCCTGGCTTTGTGCTCGGGGAGAGAGGGAAGGAGAGAGCGAGAAAAAAAAGAAAAAAAAGAAAGAAAGAAAGAAGTCGAAGCACCGGCGAATGCATTTTAGAAACAAAGCCTTTTGGGAGTCACAAAGGGATAAAGAAAGCACTTGTACACGAATCCTCGATCCAACGAACAAAGGGAACTTTGGAGCTCGTCGAGAGTATGAGAGACAGAGAAAAGCGAGGTTCCCGCCTTTCGTCACATTATGAGCAGTACTTTGAGTACTACTCGTGGTCGCCTTTCCCTTATCAACTTTTGGCCTTCATTCTGTGTTTTGCTCTCTTGGCCTTGACTTCGAATTTGGTCGAGTTCGCACGGCCTTTGTTAGAAACCGATCCCAGGTTCAATTAGCAAGTCTGACGTGGGGGTTTCTGCACACACAATACGATATCAAATATCAGATGGATCGAGAGCAAAAAATATGCCCTCTTTCCTTTTGTTATCAAACGCAAAGAATCCAGCTATTTATTCAATGGCACTTGTTTTCTTTGAACAAAATTCATAAAAATGAGTCTTGAGGAAAGACATCTTTGACGAGTTCGCCTTTTCGTGCTAACGAGTTTGAATTTTCACATGAGCGGCATTAAAAGGTAAATAAGTTAAAGGCGTTGACCAAGTCGACTTTTTCAAATCCAAACTTGAATAAACTTCGTGTAAAGAGTGTGACGGATAGTGTTGGGGCGAATTCGGCTCGAGTCCGAGTGCACTCGAGTCTTTTACTAGTTTTTGGAGAAATTGGCAAGTCTTTTAGAAAGGACTCAAGTCCGGACTTGTCTAGAAAAATTATTCATTTGTTCATAGAATTTCGCAAGACGAGTGTCTTTTCCCTGGACTTGACTGTAGTAAAAGACTTGAGTCCGGACTTGGTGAGTCCGGCAAAGAATCAGAAGCCTCGCACGAGTCCGACTTTTGCTGGACTTGCCCCAGCACTTGTGACGGCCATTGCATGAGCCGTTTTCTTTTGTGATAACAGGTCTTCAAGGTATAGTTTTGACTCAAAAATATAAGAAAACAAGTTTTGATTCGCTAAAATCTACTTTTTCTTCACCATGACTGGAAGCTCACTTTCGAAATACTTATGAGTTTTTTTTTAATTTTAAACAATTTTGAAGTAAAAACAAAAAAATCCTCTGGTATGTTTTTTTTCCGTTGAGGTAACTAAAGATTCCACCCACGAAAACAGGTTTCCATAAAAGATAAGAGAAGTTTCCAAGTTTTCTTTACATACATCTAAGAAGAAAAAATGGAAAATTTAGTCATATTCAATGATAAATGCAATCGAAAGTAAATGCCTTTAATCTTTATTATAAACATCATTCGAGTACAAAATATGTTCCTGTTTTCACTTTCCTTCACTCGGAAGCTTCTTCTATCTGAAATCAAATCTAACCACGTAGAGAGGGGGATTTGATTTGTTGCCACATGCTTTATTGTAGTATGTTTCACAATATAAATTTATAAAATAATGAAATTGAGTGTCAACAATTGATAGACATTTTGATTGCTATAAACACATTATCGCTTCATCCCTAAAGGTGTCAATATTCGATTCGACGCTATATTCATTCATCATTAATTCAGATTCATCAGCTTCAAATTGTTTGCGATATATTGAAATCGAAGCACAGAGTTGACACCTTAGGTATCGGGCATGTCCCAAAGGTTCCTAGATATTCAGGCTTACCCCTTAGGGTTCATGAATATCTCAAGAAAGCAAGTGAAACAAATTGATTGTTGGTGTTAAGTTAATTATGATCGAAGAAAATCAATGAAGAACTTTGAGGGGGATATCTATCAAATCGCGGGTATTCTTTGTGCTTAGCCTTTCAACAATTCCGTCGATGAACAAAACTGTTATTGAGGCGTCAATATAGCTTGTGCTTTATCTAACGAATAATTCATAATGGAAGACTGTTTTTTTCTAATTTCTTTGACATATTGACATTTCACAGCGAAGAAAAGCCGAAGGAACGAAATTCATTGAGCATGCAGTTAAGCAAAATGCGTCTTATGAATGAGTCCCCATTTTAATTCAAAAGCCAGACCAACAAACCATTTCTGCTATCTATGGTACACCGAGTATTTGCTGAGTCACACGAAAAATAGTCTCTTACAGCCTTAATTGCGGCCAAATAGATCCGGTGCCAAAATAAATTAGCTTAAAAAAGACGACTGAGTCCAAGATTAGATCTTTTCAACGCAAAGTTTCAATCACAAATGTTAACGTACCCAAAGTCGCTACTTTCAGGTCAGAAAACATCCCTAATACCATGTCGTCAATCATGGTCAATTTCGATTTATTTGGCAGACAACCATAAACAAATGTTCAATCTTGTCTTTATCAAAGGCAACAATAGTCTTAGAAGTCGGATTTTGTTTTCATACTCGCCGCGCTCCCACGGAACAAAACACGTCTAAATTAAAGGAGGCCTTGTCCATTTCCGCTCTATCTTCCGTAACGAAAACACCAAATACAGCGATAACAATATGGGGATCCCACCATTGTTTGCACAGCTTCCCTTCGATTCGCTTAGCTCATCCAAGCCTTGACTGACGCTTGAAAATCATTCATTCATTCGCGTGCCTTTCGTTCGCTTGGTTGGAAGATTGATCTGGATTATTTTTTATCTTTGGAAAATCCAATGGAGGAAAAATGATTTTCCGGGTAAAAACTTTATTTTCTCCGATGACCTTTGCATCAAATACGGCATTAATCACCGAACGACCATTATGAAAGTTGCCATCTGACACTCAAGTTGATTCAAGGCTTCAAACCAAAAACATAATCCAAAACTATTTGGAACGTGTGAAACTCATTGAACAGCTAAAAAGTGAGGACAACACGTAGAGAAGAAATCCACTCAAGTTGCAGGTCATCCGCCTGCAATAAGGTCGAAGCAACCTTGTGCCCTTCGGCCAAGGCGGATGTACGGAAATCCACTCAAGTTGCAGGTCATCCGCCTGCAATAAGGTCGAAGCAACCTTGGAACCTTGGAAGTCACCAACACGCCAAGAAAAGCTGGTACTTCTTCCATTTTTCCTCGGCTCAGACAACTATTCCTGGATGGAGTGGAGAAAGAGAGAAAGACACCACGAGAAGTAAAAAAGAATGGCAAAGAAATGGAGAGGACGGACATCTCGGAGGCCAGATTGGAACTTGTGCAGTGGGCCACGGACTCAGCTGCTTCTTGCTCCTAACGTTTCCTTTGCTACAGTTTCCAAATGTATAGAGAAGAAGCACTCGTACTACTACAACAACTACTCCTCGTACAACGACGACCACCATTACTACCATCACCACCATCACTACTTGTTCTCTTGGAAATGTGTATAGTGATTACCACCAGGGCTGAAAAGTGGATGGCGTTGGCAAATTGGAGCCGTATTGGAGGGAACCGAGAGAAGAAAAACTAGGCAAAACATGTGGGAAATTATTAGCAAGGGGTGCTAGAAAATAGCCACCCAAATAAAGAAAGGCGTTGGACGACTGATCAATCGAGATCGAGAGTGATTTTAGGCTTTCTCAGAATGAGTAAGATGAAGTCAAAGAGTCATAGCCAGTTCCGAACTTCCTGGATGAATTGGTTACGCGAGCAGGCAATCGAAGGGCATAACGGTACAAAGAGGGTTTTTGGAGGATTGTAAGCATTTCCTGATTCTTTCTCGACTCAACAACGTTATTCCGCATCCTTCTCTCTGTCTCTGGAAAGAAGCTGTTTGTCGTCGTCGGAAAAGGTGTAGGAGCAGTTGCAGAAGTAGGAGGTCGAGGGAATGTGACTTTTAAGTACACATGGCCCACCAAGAGAGGCATATTCATGTTTCTTCCACGAGACCTTACTCAAAAACCAATCTGGCAGCTGAGATCTCAGAACCAGCAGGCCAGTCAGACCCAGCAACCATTTGCTAGGGCTGGTTTACAATTTCCAAGGACGAAGCTCAACTCGAAACGGAGCAAGTCAGGCCAACGAACAGGTACAAGAGACGTCCGTCCGTCCGTCCATCCATCCATCCGTCCGTCCGTCCGTAGGTGCTATTACCACCATTACCACACCGACGAGTGCCTCCACTGGAATGTTCAGTACCAGGCTAACAACTGAAGATATTCCGAATGACGACACAGTTAGCAAGGACGGCAACCTAGGCATGAGAAGTGGTTTGCGTCTTCACTCAGGGCCACAAATATTCGTGGATGATTTCATATTTCGGGGAGATGCCCAAAAGAGTACTTGATGAAGGCACAGAAGGCACGGAAGGCACTGAAGGTATCTTGACCATTCTTCGAATCCGAAGATCTTAAAGCTCGGGTATGGCTTTAAGAGCACGGAAAAGCGGAGCGCTCTTTGCCAACTTCAAGTTTTCGTACTCATGCCCTTGGTAATTTGAGTCCATTCACGACAAAACCCGGTATTTATCCAACGATGGATGGGTAGTGACTTCCAAGAGCCTTTAAAAATTACGGCCATCTCACATGGACAGCTCAGCAATTCTCGTCCAATTTATTACAATCTGCTTCGTCCAGCTGAAGCCCTCGCTCATTCAGGTGTGAGAGCTTTTTGATGTCGATTCCTAGTTTTAAGAACACAATTGAGAAGTTGTTGAGGTGAGCAAAATATGGCATCAAGTTGCGTTTTGCTCGACACGACAACTCTGAACATTCATGAATAATTCCACTGAACTTGGCGTGGAGAGCGACGAGGAGGTTTCTTCCTGATCCCATCAAGCTTGAAGACAAGAAAGAAGAGGCACTCCTCCTTCAGTCACTCAAGTTCGTCCATCTCCCCCCATCAGAAGGAAGCACTTCATATTTGCCAAAGGATTCCTTGTCGAGGCCGAGGGGGAACTTCAACGTTCGTTTTCACTTTCACGTTTTCTTGGCCTTATATATTTTTTTCTTTCTCTTCAGTGGGAGGACACGTAATTTTGATCTCTTGCTTGTGCATAGTTTGCATCCAGTACGTAGGAAGAGGGGACGACATGAAAAAAGTAAAAAGACGCATTTCCAGCAATTTTCAATCCCACTAACACACAGGAAATCATGAAGAAAAAAAATTTCCTCGCCCACTGCTACATCAGAAAAAGGGGGCGAGTGAAAGTGGGCCATGTTTGTTGTTCGGGAATGACTCTCAAGTTGGCAAGGTTGGGATTCAGGCCAAACTCGGTGGAGCTCTTTCACACATCCCCTAAAGTGGCACCATCAAGAAATAACGCCTTGTTGAGACATTGATGGTGTCAGATGTCCGGCCGGCAGTGTTTATGGTACTAAGAAGTATCGCCTCTTTAGGCGAGGTTTCTCATTCCAGAGACTCTCCGAGCCGTATGATTCTCTTTGCCCTACGTCAATAGATTCTTGAATCCATTTGGCACAACGAACTGGAACTATCAACGATTAGATCCCACTTAACCGACCTGTGGATCGTCAAGATGAAGTGAGAGAGTGAAAGAGAAAATCTTGAAAGTGTCTTGGACTGCTTAGAAAAATGAGATGCCGGAGAGATCAAGAGGGGTTGGAATTTACGAAAAAATTAGCGAGGCCATCTCTGAAGAAGCTGCTATGCTCAGTTGTTCTTTTCAAAACGCCAATCCAACTTGATCAAGAATTTGTACCTTGGATATGTTACATACTTTGGAAGTTACAGAGTACAGCTCATCTTTCCAATCTCTATGTGTCTCATTCCAAGAAATAGGAAGAAAGGTTCTACCCGAACTTGTGCAAATATCCAAGAGAGTCTTTCAAGAACCTTTTTTTTGCTGCAAGAGTGCTGAAGTTCATCTTCTCGCGCCTTCGCAGATCTGTCACAGGTCGATCAACTTTTTCAAGGCCTTCATCAGGGTTGCCAGACTTCTCAGGCAACGATTTTTCTAATTTGCCATGGAGTGCTCCATCTTCTTGAAACAACACAACAGACCACACTACTTGATCACAACATACAAAGAGCCAATTCCATGCAATTTGCTCATTCCAAGAACATCATTTGTTCAAACGAGCCTATTTCTGGAAAACGAGCCAAGCAGCTTCCTGTGACGCCTTGTCAGTAGCAAATTATTTGTAAATTGTTGCTCAAATGCTTCCAACAAAAACAGGTCGTCAGCATTGTCAGCCCCCGATTCATCAGGTCAAAAAACTCCGTTTGGCAACCCTTTAATGAACAAAAAAAAAAGAACTAGTGGCTGTTGGCAACCGAAATACACGGAGAAGATCTCCTGGCGTCGATGTTGAAATTACGTCAGGTGGTGAGAAAACGCCTCTTATCGCTCTTGGCAGGCTATCAATCGGGGAATAGCGTCAACATAACAATCCAGGGAAGTCGTATTTGTGTTATCTCCTAGCCAAGTCAGTTTGACAATCAGAGAAACCTTCTTTTTTCGTTCAAGCTGATCCTATTTTTGTGAGCGAAGATGGCTTTGTGTACACAAGACGCAAATGCAAAGGCACGTTCGCCCCCTCCTCGCTTGTGGGACCCTTTTTCGATAAAGCCCTCAGCTTGGATGACTTCACATCTGCTTTTCAGGTCTTTCGCCCGTCTTACATCTAATATCAAACATTGGGCCATCAATCACAAACTTCATCCATTAGTACATGGCATGGATTGTACTCCAATCATCACCAAAGAGAGGAGTAGGAACAATGAACACAGGTTCACGCTATGAGCCTGGCTCGGTCCTTCTTCAAGCTTCGAAACTTGAACATTATCTAGTTTTATGCACTGAACGTCCTGCGGCTTCTCTCGAAAAAGTGGGGAAATTGGGCTCCAGTTTCCAGGAATATGGAGGATATGCGGTCCACCATAACAAAGAAAGGCTTTTCAATGGCCTTGGGACGGACAATGGACCCAAAATGGGCCGCACAAATAAAACGTTCCATAGCGGGAAGCAATTGCATATTCACGTGGCACTCGTTTACAATGCAAGCCTTATTCCTGAGAGGCGAGCACCACGATCCCGAGGTTTTTGTTGGTGGTTGCGTTCATTAAGCTTACCTGAGACAAAAATGAAATCAACCTGAATGTCTGATTGCTCCGATAGTTTGAGGCTTGAACGCGTTCAAGGACAACATTTGAACTTTTGAATTGGATCGTCCGCTGTCCTTGAATTTTCCTAACTTTCATCAGTGATTCCGCTAAAACATGAACTTTTGCAAAGGAGCAAACAATTTGACGAGTCCTCGCTTATTTCAACTCAACTCTTTTGATGATGCTTTGTTTGTGTATTTTGAATCATTGGAAGCTCGGAATAGCACTAGTTTTGCCAAGATAATAGGCTTTGTTGAGAGATTGTCATTCCTCAAACACTTTGAATGCCACAATTTCAAGGTCAAATGAGCCAGTTGAGCGCGAAAATATGCTGACATGTCGAGCATCAAGAGAAGATCATTTTCCATTAATTGTGGCATTACACTAACAAATGCTTGTGGATTCGTAGAAGACCTTGTCCAGAATAATATCCAGTTTGCTGTAATCCTTAATCATTCTGACATTTATGGCTTCGCTCAGTCTTATCATGGATCACTATCTCACATTCAAATAGTACGGACGCATAAATGAGATTGGGGTGGCGAATGAGGGACAAATATCTTACTTTGCTTTTAAACAACACTAGAATTGACTTTGCATTTGACAAGGTTGGTGTTTGGTGTTTCCAGAGAGGAATTTGCAGGAAAAGGAAGGTGTCGGTCGACCAGGGTTGGCAAGAAACTGGTAATCCCAATATTTGGTGTGTGTGGGCGAAGAGAGAAAAGTTCAAGCAAGCGAGGCCATCATCAAAGATGTCATCTTTGGATTCAATGTCTGAAGAACGTTTCACTCTTTGATATTTTTGGTTTCAAATCAGTTAGGAAAAATTGCTTTTATTTCAAATTGTAATTACTGCCAGAAAATGGTGGCATCGTCACGAATGAATACACATTTGAATCGATGGAACGGCTTAATCAGAAATAAAATGAATCCATACTCACTTTGTTTTGGTACACTTTATTCATTATCATTAATTGTTGGGGAAGTTTCGATCGCATTTTTCACATATTTGATATAATTTTTGGCTAAATTGCATAGTTTCAGCACATTTTCTCACTTCGTTGTTTTTCTTGCATATTCTTGATTCTTTGCGGGGCGCAGTATCAAGAGAAAAGAAGAAACGTTAGGAAATATCAAAATTGAATTACTTCAACATTTTTGTTAATAAACCTGATTCAAATCATATGGAATGAAGAGAATTGAAAACTCTTCTAGACATAAGGAGCTGGCGAGACTCCAAGCAAAAGCATGGATTAAGTTTTTAACCTTCAACTTGCCCCCGCGCTTAGTCAAAATATAATCTAATGCTGAGTCAAGGCAATTGCCGTGGTGTCAGTCACATCAAATAAAGGTTTTTTATTACAATCTTGTAACGCAACCGACTCAATCATTAAATATATGTTTATAGAAGGGTACACATGGGATTATGATGCCTATCTACGCTCGTCTAGCAGTTTTGCCATGGATGATTTTGTTCATTAATTTAAATAAATCTCAGAATTAGCTCTTCTTTCGCCCAATCGCTGTTTCAAGGGCTTCAATCAAAACCTTTAAAAATGTGCTTCAAAAGAGACTCGAAAAATTCTAGGACCTCTCGCCAAAAGGCATCTTTGTCTGGTCTTAGCACATTTCGTTTTCTGATTAAAAGATATTGTGATTCTCGAAAATATATATATCTGCAAGAAAAGTGGTTCTAAAATGCTATTTTTCACCATCTTAGTGCATATCTAGATATTTTTTGCATTCTTTTCTGCTCACATTTTTGAAAAAATAATTCCAAATAACCAACGTACATTGTTTGTATTTTGATTTAATTTACCTCATCCACTACCCATTTCCTTCCTGATTCTAACACTGATATTTTGCCAATTCATCAATCAATGGAAATTGAAGCATCTTTAGATTTGACGATTTTGCTTGTTGGTCAACGTAACCACTTGCAATCCCCTTTTTCATACAGACAGCCAAAAAATGGGGTCTAATGCAATAAACCGTCTCTGATTTCAGTTTCCAAATCGTCATGCACAGGATGGTTCGTGCCATGGTTGAAGGATTCGTAAAGACATGATGACGTAAAATGCGTGTCCTTGAGAGGAAGAGCAAGAGGAGGAGGGGAGTGAAGTACGTACTCTTGCCAAGCACGAGGGAGGATTTCTACAATTTTGTCATCTGTTCAAGGAAATCACCAAAAATGTATAAACCTCCATATACCACATCATAAGGAACAGAGTACGATACTATTACCCGCAGCCAAGGAATTATGCCTCCTTGGCCATGAAAGCTCATGCCACTATTCAGAAAAAAGCTGATGCCTGTAGCTACTATATACCTACGAACTGCTCGTAAAGTGGCGAGTCACGTTTTCAGATTTGTATGTTCACTAGGATTCCAGTTCAGAATCGACGACTCAGCTTGGAATTCTAGCTGTTTTCAGAGCTTCGACGACACTTTTTGAATAAATCTCAGTGGTGCTATTGCCCGGAAACTGGTCAGTCCACGGCTTTGTAATGAGTTAGACGAAAGAATGCCACTTACAGCTACCACGAGTTTTGAAGATTCACACAAAATAGTACTTGGCTGCTGGAATGATTAGAGTAGACCACAACTTGCTAGCTTATCAAGTGTCTCTTATTTGCATTTTGGATCTTTGCATTAGGCTTGGGTATGAAAATCCCTTTGAATCTGGCACAGGTCATTGCTCTTTCACAGCTTTTAACACACATAAAAACAATTGTTGCGTAATACCCACTTCGTGGCGAAAAAAAAGTACAGAACTTGTCGCAGAGGAGTGGCCTTAAAATGTCCGTCGGAATGTGTGTGCGACATGTGCTAGATGGACATTTAACATCCATCTCCCTTTTTCTCTGTCTTGCATGGGACTCGATTTCAATTAGAGGTAACACTTGCGAAGATTCAAGGCATTTCAGCAAATGAGCTTGACCCAAATTAAGACCGCAAAAGCCCGACGTCTAGCCTAACCTTGACCGTTGGTCAGCGAGGGCTTAATATTTCATGACAAAAAATGGCGGCATGTGGCGCAACAATTATTTGCATCTGCTCCGTCAGTTTATAACTCCCAAGTGTGTGGGTGTCTGGCCCATAGACAATTTGCCAAGAGAGATAAAAATACAACTCTCTCTAAAATAACCTAAAAGTCTGCGTTCATAACTCGCCTGCCTGACCTTTGTTTCAAGCCATGGGATTCCCTGCTTCAGCGATTCATTTAGGTCCTCATGGAAAATGACGTCGCTTAGGGACAAAAGCTCATTTGGAGATGTCCATAGTTTCAAAATCCAAGGGCACTTTCGGAATAGTGTCAGATCCAGGGCCATTATTCAAGTTCTGGGAAATTCAAGACCGATTCCTCACCACAATTTGCACCGCTTCCATCGAGCAGGCCCTTGGCAATTTCTAGCCACATGCATCAGTTTTACTCTTACTGGGCCATTGAGCAATGCCTCATCATCATACTTCACTCACAAGGATTTTACCAGCATTGAAATTTGAAATCTGAAATTTTGGATTCGAACGTGCTCCAAATTGTGACAGAGTATGAGACAAATTGCGGATAATTATAATCACTTCCTCCTCATGTGTTTGTGCTTCAGTATACATAAATTGGGTTGCTTTACCCTCTGTTGGTCACACAAGCCTTAGAGTACTGCTAACCATAATTTTTTGCCTGTCTCTCTCTCTCTCTCTCTTTCTCTCCCACAGTTTCCACAACACAGTAAGTCGTGTAAGAGAGCAACGAACTTTTCCACTTTCAATGGCCATCTCTTTCTCTTTCTCTTCATTCTACCCTCCTGCTCCTCCCTTCTCCAGATCTCCTCCCCTTAATAGTTGGGCTTGGAAGTAGTTCAAAATGATCCTCCTCCCTGTGCTCCGTTACAAAGCTCTGAAGCAAAACAACAGTCACATATCACTCGCCAACCCTAGTCCAAGCCACTTTGGAGCGACTATATTAGGATCGCGAACAATGGCCTTAGTTGAGACGGAAACGGAAAAGAGCTAATTAATTGATCAATGAGCTTCAGTTATGAGGAAAATAAAACTTTTTAATGATTTCATTGTTTGGAAAATTGTTTAAAACGCAATGAATGCGTGACGTCGATTAGAGTTGGTGAAGAAGGGCAACAAGAAGGATATATGGAACATGGTGACGTCAGAGCCAATGCCAACCAAGAGGGATTAAGTTAAATGGATGGAGGGAGCGGATATTCGCAAACGAGTGCCTATTACCCTTTCCCTATCTTAGAACTTCAAACTGAGATTTCAAGGTTCAAGCAAGTGCTCATAGAAACGAGTTTAATGCCAAGGGTACGTACAAGAAGAGAAGAAGGAAGAACTTGGATCCTCTGTTCGAAAGAAAGTGAAATTCTTTCTACACAAGGGATCACTTGAAAATATCTCAATGCAGCATGAACTTTGTCAGAGCCAGAGAGTATTTCTTTTCGAAGCCCCCTTGAAGGCAGAAATGGAAGAATTGAAGATTCAAGGGAATCAACAATCAAAAACATGTTGGTGCCGAGCATGCCTTGAACATACATTTAGGCTCCAGCCAGATGCCAGTGTCCCTCACATTGGTTGTAGCCCTCTCTTCCACTTCTTGTGCAACATACATCTACAGCCAAGCCAAGCCCAAAAATCTACCGATTGAACAATTTGGACAGATTGGACAGATCGAACAGATTGCACTGATTGCCTACCTGAAGACTTTGATCCCGATCATGGGGGCAAGAGGCTGCGCGAATGATCCCAGCTCGCCAATGCCACTCCCTCATGCCATTTCGGATCATTCGCTTCCGCTCAGCAGCTAAAGTGGCCCGATCCACTTCAGCCTCCTCCTCCCGCCCCGTAGTGGGCGTATCCGACTCGGAGGACGAACCAGAACTCACTGGAGGCCCACCCACACATAAGAAGCGCTTGCCCACTAACTCGGGCCTCACAATGCGCTCACAACTCATGTTGGGGGATATGATTTAGGGCCCAATCCGGGTCCACGGGCTCCTAATTGAACTAATATAAAAGGGTACCGACTACCCACTACCCATTCACTATACGACAAGGGGTCACTTCACTGTTCAAAACTTTCTTCTTTTATCGACCGTATGTTGCGTCTCAAGCGTTAAAAAAACCCTAATCAAAACTAGGCGGGTTAGTCGATCAATCGGGGTGGGGGTGGACACCCCCTTCCAAGCACGACACAGTGGAACACACGAGGCTTGCAACCGCCGTAACGGAGGTGGGTCCATGGAGGAACCGAGTGGAAACATTCACTACGGTGATGTCACTCTGACAGAAGTCGTCTTCGAACTGAAGCACGTCAAGACAAGAGAACAAGAGCGATCGGCTGAGTACGCCTTGAACTTTTGCGCTGGCCCACAAGTCTTATCCCCGAGGCGCGCCCAATTGGGCCGGGGCACACCGCAAGAAATGTCCCTTGTGTACAATATTGCTTGGGAAATGTTCATGGATTAGATGTTGAAGTATAACTGTGTTAGATCCATTGAAATTTTAAGACGTAGAGTTTATTCTTTAGGTAACGCATGTATTGCTGTTGTCACAATGGCATCACTGTTTGCTGGCCTGTCCTCGTGATCGAGCTCCAGTCAAGGGCCTGCGTTTAAAATCAGGCCAGGACCTATTTGGCTCAGGCCTGCCTGAGAATAGGATGGCGGGGTTAATCTAAAAATCAATATTTTATGTGATTTATGTAGGTACTGATCCCATTAATTTGTGCTAGAAATCAAGGTCTACATTATGGTTCGCTTCAATATAGAACTGTTCTTTCAAGACCATTGTAAAGTAGATGATATTCAGGGGACACCCTGAGAATTTTCAGCGGAGGAATTTGCTTGACTTCTTGTTTACATTTGGTTCCAACATAAAGTAGGACCTACTTCGAATCGAACCGCCGTCCCTCTTTAGCCTTCCCTGATATTGTGATCTTTGGAATCATGATTCCATATCTTATCGCATCCGGATTAACGTAAGTAGCAATTTGGCTGATTTTCCATATTAAAAAAAAAACCAAGGTTCCCTAGCAAGATCTCCTCGATTTCCTCATACGTATTTAACCATCGGCTTGATGCAAGTAGTCCCACTCCATTATCAACTCCATCTCCAAGCGGTTCTGTAGAAAACCTATTTTTACTGGTGTTATAAAACTGTGAGTTGTAGCCAGTTCGCAAGCGAAAACCTGAAATAGCTTAGAGAGCAAGTCATACCTCCTACAATTCGATTTGCAATCTTAACATGAAGAAAAGCTGCTAGCTTAGAACCAGCTGACCAGAGCCTTTTTGACCCTCTTTTGTGTCCTTGTAGACGTTGAGTAGAAGTTTCGGTTTTCTTCAGCTCTGTTGAATTTACCTCAAGTCAAAAACAATTAGTAGAACTTTCCGTATTGCCGGCTCAAGGTTCCTTCATTACGTGATCGTTGGGACCCGATTTGAGGATCGGCACAATGTTTTGGTGGCAGTCACAGAGATTGGTCAATCTATTAGCGACACTTTCATGTATTGTTAAAGGAACTGATTAATATGCTGATAGGCTAAGGTGCCGGCGCCTTTTTGTCACCCAGAAATGGGAAGCGTCAGAATCGAACAATGGACCGTTTTTCGTTACACCTGGTAGCCAGAGACTCGAAGTAAAGGCATCCCTCAATAGGGACTATGTTGTCTCCATTTTGTTGATTACACACATATCCAAGGTATGGTTGGTCCATCCTATTCCATTCCAATGGCTAATCCACTAGAAAGCAAGGATAAAGTAGTTGGTTCACCTATTTGTTAATCAAAGTGTATCAAATTGGCTTTGAAAGACAAGACTTGATAACTCAAGATTATCATCAGTTCACAAGCATGAAAATAGCTTTTATGTCTATTTTTGCAATGCTTGCTCTTAGAAGTATTGAACTTGCAATTTATGACATACAGATATATGAAATGAATTGTTCGTGTTGTAAATTGGAGTGTCCGAAAACTAATCAGTTCTCTCGAGCACGTGAATGTCGTTGTCTCGGTCAGTGTAAAATGTTCAGTAATTTGTACATGACATTCGTAAAAATTCAACCTTACTTGGGAAAAGTAGGCTTGGTTCGAATGTCTTTTGGTACTCGAGAGGACTTTCGTTAGTAAAAACTACCGGAAAACGTAGCATTACTTTTGGAATACAACCCACATACAATATAGGAAATTTCCCGCCGACAACGTTTGCATTTATCTTTGTATCTTTCGGTACGAAATAAAACAGACCCGTGATTGAAAGTTTACAAAGCATCCACTATTTTTTTATGTTAAAAACCTCACTCAATTCGAAATCAAAAAACTTGGAAACAAGTTTCTTATTCCGTCGATGATTGTTCATACACTTTTTGGGCAATGTCAAGATAAGTCTTGGCGGGTAGGCTCTCTGGATGAGATATCACTAACGGCTTGCCTTCATCACAAGCCCTCATTACTCTTGGATCCAGAGGCACACTGCCCAAAAGTGGGACTTGAAGTTCATGTGCCAAACTGGTCACCCCATCATGGCCGAACACGTGACTGACCTCTCCGCACCCTCCACAAACGAAGGCGTTCATGTTCTCGACCAGACCTAACATTGGAATGTTCACCTTGTCAAACATGGTTACGCCTTTTTGGGCGTCGGCCAAAGCCACTCGTTGTGGGGTAGAGACCACGACTGCTCCGGACACCTCCAAAGATTGGGCGATGGAAAGGTGGATGTCACCCGTCCCAGGGGGCAAGTCGATGACTAAGTAGTCCAAAGGCTGCCAGTCAGTTTGGAAAATCATCTTCTCCGTGGCGCCCATAACCATTGGTCCTCGCCATACCACGGCTTGCCCTGGTTCCACAAGGAAACCCATGGACATGCATTTGACCCCATAGTTCGTAAGAGGGACCATCTTTTTGTTAGAACTAACGTCTGGTCGACCCTCCAAATTCATCATGAGTGGAATTGATGGCCCATAGATGTCGGCATCCAACAATCCTACGTTCAAAGATGGTCCCATGCGAGTCATGGCCAAGGCTAAATTGACTGCCGTCGTGGACTTCCCTACCCCACCCTTGCCCGAAGCCACCAGAACAACGTGTTTCACACCCGGCAGAGCTTTTTTCTTCGGCAAACTCTTAGCCATAAGCTCTTGTTGATGTCTCTTGAGCTCTTCAGGGGTTCGTTTTTTAGCATCGGGCCCTTGCATGGTGTGAATGGATCGCATGAGTAGCCTCGAAGGGCTACGAGCCCAACTCAGATTCTGAAGCATGATCAATCTGTAAGAGTTGTTTAGAGTTTGGAGCCGGCCTTCTTGGCGGCAGTCTGCACGCATTTCTTGAAAGCGTCAAACTCTGCTTGACATTGGCCTTTCTGAACCTCGGCAAGGTCTTGGGCCACACATTTCGCATAAGCAGCGCCTTCCGGTCCACACGAAGCAATCCACTTGGAGTAAGACCCCAAACGGGCCTTGGCTTTCCTCACACTGTCCATTCTAAATGTTCTCGTTAATGTATACCAAACTTCAATTTACTCTTCGAAACCTTTGGAGGGGTCCTTCTCAAACCATCTCTTCACACTGTAAGTTTTCGGCGAAAACATCCACAATTTCTCACTGGCAATTTTGGCCAACAAATCCGATTGTCTTTGTTGTTCAGGGGTCAAATTGTTCCTGTCCAAATTCCACCTTCCTCGAATGAATGGCCAGTAAAGGGATCCAAGGCAGAATCCCAACGCGCTAATGGCAATGATCCGTGGGTATCGCCGATAGACAGGGATCCTTTTGTGCTTAACTTTCCTAAATGGCTGATGATTGAATCGTTCGTCGTAATTGGCTTGATATTGCTTCCTTCGCTCGAAACTGTTATCCACAACCTTATCAACAAGAGATGGACCCGGACGGTCGCCCTCACACGTGGGCTGGACTTCCTTGAGTTCTCTATGGATTCGTCGCCAACTCATTCTTAGCTGCCGGCTTGTAGCCCTGACATATATAGGATTTGTAGTTGTCCTTTTGACAACAGTCTTTCATCTTCTGGACCACGGCCTCACATTTGGCCTGTTGATACCCATTGGCCTCCAAGCAAGTTTGAATTGCGCACGCCTCCTTTTGACACGATTGGCTCTTCTCAGGCATGGGTTATTCCAAAGGTCTGAAGAAAGAACTCGGAGTGCAGGATGGACGACAGGGCTGAACTTAATGGAGGTACGAGTAGAAACGTTGTGTATGTCCCGAATGTTGTGTAAGGTTGGGCGATTTCTGGTTGGCTTGAGGATCCGAAATTCAAGGCTGGAGGAGGATCAAATCAAAGGCTCTTTACCTTCAAGCCCTCTGATGGAAAGGACTGCCATATTGTACTAAGATTTTTGGAAATATCGTCTGTTCTATGTATTTTTGGAAAGAATCGTGCATGGTTTTCTATCAAAGAAAGGATGCGTTGTGTCTTATTTTTGGAATCCTGCCAACTTCATTGGTGAATGTGTTTATCGTAGCCTAAACATGTCTTGCAGTCCTCGCACGATTTACCGAATTACCCTTTTCTTCGGTAATAACGTCAGAGAGGTCATTCTGATTGGTGGTCCAATGGAACAACCTCCTCGTCCACATCCTCTTCAAGAGGATGGCGTACCTGCTCAAGAGGTTCCCGAAAACCACGCTTAGCTCTCTGTGTAGTTCGTGATATCTGATAATAAATGTGATTTATGAGCGATCAGCATTCAACTTGCCAGACCGATTGACTTCCATCATCCCGGTCGTGCAGTTAGTTCAGGCTGAAAAGAGGCCCACCACCTAACGGAACTCGTCGCCAATCCCGGCTTCGAAAATACCTTTTTGTTCAATCCACCACTCTTGGGCTTGCTTGCACTCAGGCATTGGCCCTGCCTTGGTCGATTGTAGTATGTGGTAGTCGTTGACCTTGCACGCTTGCTTCAGGATGATATCCAGAAGGAGCTACTCAACTATCGGGTTGATGAGACTTGAAAGGACTCTCAGAACAAAAGTGAAAGAGGCTCATGGCGCCCAAGCGCTTCTAGCGCCATCGTCAAATGGTTGAGTCACCATCAGACCATCGCCAATAGGGCGATTCTCATGCTCTTACCTTATTTAGGAAAAGTTATTGAAAAAATTATTTGAATGACTGGTGAACGAGCAATCATGTTCAATCGATTGATGCCTTCTTCTCCCATGGACTTAGGGTAGACGCCATGAAAGAAAAATTCGAGAACTCCTTATGATGACGCTAATTTTGTGAAGAGAAGCCAGAGTAGTAGGTAACGTACCATCATGTACGTAAACCTGTCAATCTACCAATAGTCCAATCGTAAATCTGTCCCAACAAGGAATAATTGAAAAAGTAAAGCATCAATATCGTCAAAAATAATGAAGATTGCATGTCTAATTTCTGGTAAACGTTATTCTCCACCGATTAGTTGGCGGTGCTACTTTTTTAAATCTTAACCTGACCTAATCAAACCTAATCTAACCTAACCTAACCCAACCTAACCTAAAACGATATTAATAACCCTTAAAGTCTCTATCTAAACCTTTTAATATTTTGCCACAAATTTAAAAATGAGCACCGCCAACTAATCGGTGGACAATAACGTTTATCCTAATTTCTCTTCAAGAAAACAGAGTGACAAAGAGAGAAGGTAAATCTTGATTTCTAATGTGATGATGGGACTCGGATAAGTCCAGGTGCGCTATGTTCCAACCGGTACAGAAAAAGCCTACATTTCGCTTGAGAACATTTCAAAAGGAAATTCACACAACTGAGATGTGGATGAACACGATATTCTTTTTGTCAAAGAAATACTCCAGAGTAAGACATGCGGGGGCATTTCCTTCCCTTTCTTGAGCAGGATCCCAGATCATCGTTGTTTATTTTTCGACTCGATTTTGAGCTGTGTCTTTCGTTCGATTTCTAACAAATCTTTCGCACCCTCTTGCTCCTTGATGTTTTCCGAAGCAATATGACCTCATTCTCTTGGTCTAAATTTTTGAAAGTGGTCCAAAAAGGGGTGAAACAGACATCATTACTTGCTGCCTCACTGGATTGTGTCCACAGAAACATACAGGCCACCCCAAAGCTAATTACATGTACATGACATGTTATCAGAAATCTGTAACGACTGCTTATTCCATACCTCAGGTTGTTCCAGCTTTCTACTGGAAAACTACCTGGATGGAATAGCCTTGACGTCAAAAACGAACGTTGTATTCGAGACACAACGACAACCGTTCTCAGTTAGGCATCTTTTATTGGAACGAGGATTAGGGTTGCTTGTTCTCTCCCTCCCAATTTGCATAGGTGGGGGAGTCGCCTATGAGTAAACTTGGCTTGAAAGGCGAAATTCCCGAGGCTTTCTCTCCGGATCAGCTGCGTGCTGACCAGGCCTGTGCAATGAGGGCTGAATATAAATATATATCCTCGCTGGGTTTATTTGTTTGAAATTGGTGCCATTGCTAGTGATGCGTGAGCTCCAGATGTGAGTGGGAAAACGAAACAATGGTGTTCATATCATGCGGAGAGAACAAGTGTTCAAGACGCTGCTGAAGACGAGCCCTCCAAGGAATGTCTGAGTCACAGTTCAGTTTTGGTGGTGGTTCCCTTTTGACATTTCCAAGGGATCCAGGAAGGTCTTTCCTACTCAGGATTTGATTCTCCGAGGAAGTGCTGGTTGTGAAAAGGTTGCTTCCATTCTGGGAAATAAGCACTCATATTGTTCATTCTGGGCGTTGACCTCCCCTTGTACGTAGAAAATGGGCCTATTTGACTGTGCTTGATGGGTGCCGTCGGTCTCTTGTGTGGGTTTTTGAGAGCTTGAGAAAGATTCAACAGACGCCCTCAGGCTGGCCAATCACGTCGAAAACCTGTCAGAACTTTTTGTTCCTCGGATTCAATTTGATTTTAATAAATCCCTCTTAATGGGAGGCGTTATGTAAGTCTTTTCCAATCAAATGATGCTTGCAATTGCGTCCACCTCCACGAAACTTGATCTCAAATCAAAAATTCAAGTATTGATTCAGTTCATTCCAGTGAAGGAACGAATATTGATAATCTGCCCAAAAGCTTGACCAAAATTAAAGGATCACCCCCATGTAAGGTGTTTTTCCTTCAGCAGTTGTTTGATCAAGTTTTGGGGGTTAGTCAATATTTGTGCGAAACCTTGTAATTTTAGCCGTTTCAACTTGGATATGATTTACGATCTCCTAAAGGTTAATGGTCTCCAATCCCAACCTTACAATCAAAATGTAAAGCCTGTCAGAAGTAGCACTAGCTCAGCTTGTTAGGTATTTATCCAACCATTCATTCCTTTGTCACAAGTGGGGGTAACTTGCTAGCATGTTTTCCAACCTCTTCAGACTTCAATGCCGTTTTCGGTCATCTTCAACTTCGCTCTTGTGGCATTCACTTATACAAGTATTTTGTCGGGGGATCAAATTGAACAACCATGAGCCAGAGATCTGTGCCTGATTTTACCTGCCTGGCGGATCGGCTCATACATCTGTACATCTGTGATCCGGGCAGGCTTTGCATGGGGGTCGCATTGGGATGGAATCAAGCTGTATGAAGTAGTAGTGGTGTACATACGTATGGACATGGAAGTGTGGATGTGTTTGTGGCCGCGAAGCGTAAATCCGAACTCCTCGAAAACAGTCTTTCTTTGTTGTGCGACTCGAGTCGTCTGCGTGTAATTGGTGAGGCCCTCTTGGTTTTGGTGCTTCCTTGGAAAAATCTCCAAAGAACCAGTTCCAAGCTTCTACACGTATGTGAGATTTTTTTACAGGCTAGAGCTCCTCAGACCCACCCTCGACCAGAGAGAATCAAATCTTGAGTCAGTGTAGTTCCAACAAGGAGTGCCTCAATATCATGTGCCAATTTAGGATCCTCTCAGTGAACCATGTTGGGCTACATCACCCAATATTTCAAGCCTCCTGAATCGATCTCCACCAGCGAAGTTGATTCTAGCCTGGTGAAGAAAGTAGTTGAGCCGGAAGCTCCTCAAGACAATTCTCAAGAGGGAAAGTGTCTAGCTTCCGATCAGGAATTGACTTGGGTGAAAAGTGCCTGGCAACTGCCCAAACAGATCCTAGGCCGTTGGTCGGAAGACTTCAAGGGGACCTTCGTTTTACTTGGTGGAATTTAAGCGCTGTTACGCTCGTGATCGGCGTCCTCATCCCAGCATGACTTACCCACTTTATGCTGCTTGCAGACTGGTTTTTGGGACCCTCTACCCTGCCTATGCGTCATATAAGGCTGTGAGGACAAAGAATGTCAGAGAATATGTAAGTATCCCTGCAGAACCATTATCCTAACACGATTGATCATTCCGTCATGCTCTGATTTGTCCATTCAAAAAGAATAGAAGAGACGTTCTTATGTGTTGCTATTTTATGTTTTTGATGCTTGCCATGAAAAATCATTGGGCTTAGCGCTTGATCGTTCTTATTAGGATTCACCGGGGATACAATTACCCACTTACCGGCTCATGATTGATTTCCATTGCAGGTGAAATGGATGATGTACTGGATCGTGTTCGCTTTCTTCACTACCTTTGAATCCATGGCGGATCTGTTCATAGCATTCTGGTAAGACAAAAGCTTCTACTCAATTTAGAGAATTAGTGCTTTTCCAATCAACCATGGCAAATCATGACCATTGGCAATGATCACGACCACGAGTCCGAGCCTTAGTAAACAACAAAAAATCCAAAAATATCCTTCTCAATTGGTTAACAGTTAAAAAATTAACAGCTATTTACTGTTCTTGTGAAGCTGTACTCTTTTTAAGTACAAGTTGGAAAATATATTTATAAACTTTACAGGATTTCACAATAGAACAAGTACAAGTTTTGCGCTCGATCACGATGTCGATAGATTTGGTCCATTTGGTATCACAAGGGTCTCTTCTCTGATTAAGTAAGGCGTAAACATGTTCATCTGATTGTATCGTCGTTGTAGTTGTTGCTGTTGCTGCGGTCCACATCTAAAATAAGGTTAAAAATTTTGCCGTTCCGCTCGAGGAGCTCCTCTATCCGGCTAAGACGCTGATCAAGCAAACCAATGGCGGTATTGAGCTTGAACATGGCCAACGTGATCATGAACAGGATCAGGATGATGAGAAAGAAAGCCAGTAGAATGACTTCATGTGACATGTGCGGTTGATTTGGAAGTAGACCTCCGGAATGGGCGCTATAGTGAGACTCTTTCAAGATTCTTCGATTTAGGGAGTCTTTAAGAAGCTTAGCGTTAGATGAGGTTAAGTTCTCGTTAGAGTCTCGATAGTCTATATACTCTTTCTCCAATTGTACTTCTTTGTCCACGATCTCGTAGTATTTCTTCATGCCGCTCCAAGCTTCGGACTCGATCCTACCCTTGAACAAACAGGGCTTGACAAATTCGATATCCGCCACCACAATCAATCGTGAGTGGGTCAGCGGTCGATCCTCATCTTGAACGAATCGATAGTGGATATTGAGCTGAAAGTAATCCGAATACACCACTCCGGAATTGATGGTGATGGTATCCACGCCATACACCACCCCTCTTCGGCAATACGGCTGTCTGATCTGGGTTTGTTCCACGGATACGTTCTGGCGACTGAAAGCAATATGCTTGCTCATCTCATAACGCATGGTCCGTTCCAAAAGACCTGTGGACCGACCTTGGGCCCAACTCGAGCATTGGTAGTGTCTGAATTCCTCGTAGGCTTTGCTTCCGACAATCTCGAAGAAGGTGTCATTCTCAAATACTGACTTGAACAGACTGTCCACGTCCTCGGGCACGGTGGTATCGAGTAGCTTCTTGCCCTTGGGCAGCTTCGGAATGGCGATCATGGGCGGCATTTGAAGGCCGTCGTCGGCCTCGTCCACTTCCAAAATATCGTAAGAAGCGCGGAATGAAGGCGTTGACCCGGAGCCAACGCCTAAATTTGGATCTTGTGACACTTTGCCGGGAAGAACTTTGTAGGTTGGAACTTGCGATGTCGAGGGAGCGCTGGATGAAATCCCAATGTTGTTATTACTATTGAAGTTGTCCGTGAAGTTCATGAACTCGAAGAATCCCTTCGAGAAAGAGTTCTTGTGCTTCTTATTCTTGTTCTTCTTCTTAGAATCCTTCTCCTCGTTGACGGGGTCCTCGATCACTGGATCTGAAAGTGAGACGATAGCAGGAACGTTCAGGTGCGAATGCCATAAAGCTTAGCCACATGTTTAACCACTTCATCTTGTAGCCGACATGTTAGGGTTAGGAAGGAGTTGAAAAAAAATGAAAAGATTGAAGTGGTTGGTTGGTTGGTTGGTTGGTTGGATGCAAACCAAACAAACCTTGGCTAAGGCATGGCTAAGGTAACGAGTTTTCAGAGCATGAGCAAGGGTGACTACTTTAAACTGGTTCGTTCTGAACAAACCAGGCAAGCACGTTATCTTTGTTGCGTTCTGGAGTGAATTGATTGCAATTACTCATCTGAAGTAAGGAGATTCAAGAAAAAATGTAGAGCAACACCTTGATTATGGGCATTTATTGGTCGGAGGATTGAAACAAACATCACAGTCAACCTGCTTTGGGGACACTGAATTTGTCATTTATTTTAATTTGCCAGCTTGTTGAAGCAAAAAATATTCTGATTTAAGCCAAGATACCTATTAGCACAATGATGTAGCTACACCAAAAATTGCTTTTTTTTAATTTGTAGCGCAACTTACTGGATAGGGGAAAATTGTCACGGTCAGATTTGGCTGTGATGTTTAACTAATTTCTCCTAGCTATTAGTCCAGCTGCACTACATTTTATGAATATTTACTTTACTTCACATGGCTAATTGTCGCACTGTGTTGCTCTTTACTCTTCCAATTGAGCTTGTTTTTAGTCACTATACATTGATTGACGTTTTGAATCCTCAATGATCCAATATGCTGACACCACAAGCGGGAATAACCTTTCCCATACAACACTTTTCACTTATCCATGTTGCGGCAGTTGCCTTGTTTAGTTAGATGAATGAACTAATGATTAGAAATAGTGCAGAAGCAACAACCAACCAACATATACCAAGCACTATGCATGAATAACGAATAGAGGACATAAGAAACAAGTTCTGCTTGAACGGGCGTGTGTTTTACGATCTAAGAGTCCGAGATGGGGAGGATTTTTGTTTTCAGGACAAGAGCATCTTTTACCTGTTTGAACGGCTGAGTCACACGAATCTGAGGCAGGTTCGTTTTTTCCAAAAGCAGCCAAGGAATATCTTCTTCTCATGTTGTTCAAGTTGTTGGATGTAGTTGTGGTGGTAGTGGTGGTGGCACTCTTTCCCGAGACACTGTCCTCACTACTCTGACTTGTCTTCTTCTTGGGGGTCTGGGGTTCCAATGGAAAATCCATGTTGAAGCGATTGTCAAATGATTGGAAGGCGGTCATCTTCACCGCAGAGCTTGGTAAGGGCTGTAACAAACAGATATTGGAGATAGAGGAATACAGAATCACAGGAATTGGTAGTACCGAGAAGCGCGCCAAACTGCTTATCTTTCCCCGAATTCGAGTTTGCCTTAAGAATGCCTAATTCAATCTGATGAACCTTTCACTTCAAATGCAAAAGCTGTGCATGGCCATCCATACCAGACGATAACGGCTTCGAAACGATATGAGTAATTTGATGCAAGAGAACAGGGTATCTCTGAGGTCTTATCCGGAACCCCAATCTTTTTTTTCATGATAAAGGAGTTCTCACCTCGATAATGGGATCTGGACTTAGGTGATGTCTTCGATATTGTTTCTTTTAGAAGACTGATCTTCATTCCGAACGACTTCCAAATCGTAGTCTGTACTTATGTTTGGATTGGAAGAAGAGACGTGGACATCCGTCAAGAATTTCTAGTCGAGGTCGCGACCCCTCAACCTCGATGAAACTCGAGATTTCGCGTGTTCCATCGAGATTCTGGTGATGAAACCACTGAATGCGTCAGCTGACAGTACCCCAATGCTCCATGTAGTACTCTTTCCAAAACCCGAGATTGTATCCGAGGGACTGACTGCACTGTACCTTCCTGCGTTTATGACACGAATCGTCGACAATCCTGCACTGAGTATACAGGCTATCGATAGACAACCTCATGATTTACTTGAGGGCCTAGCAGTACCTCCCGCAATCGTTTGGAAAGGCCAAGTGGCCCAGTCCAAGTCGGCATTTAGCCTTGGAATCCAGAATCGGGCGCGCTTGCCAAGCTCCACAAAGTTGTGTTTGCACCAGTCTCGTGAAGGGTGTAGCAGAATATTGCTTGTACAGTTAGGTTGCCGGAAATCATGCAAGCATGGATGAATGTCGCCTTGATCACCAACATTTTGGTCTTCTGAGACGCAACATAGCCAACGGTCCATGGCAGACATAAAAAGCTCTTGGGCATATAGCATTGTTTGACAATGAACAAATGACGTGGGTCTATCAAATTTCGAAATGAATGAAAATGTGCAGATAAAATCGCCTCGGATTCGTACTTTCGTTCTGATATCAAATGGCAGATAAATTTAGGATCTATTTTTTAAGACAAAATGTCTTATGTAATCTTTCTAACAATTTTCCTTACCTTCTATTCCAGGTTCCCTTTTTATTATGAACTGAAGATCATCTTTCTCCTGTGGCTCATCTCGCCCGTCTCCCGGGGGTCTTTGGGCTCTAGCATGCTTTACCGGAAACTCATTCATCCGAATCTCATGAAAAGAGAGGATGAGATCGATCGCATGATTGGCAAGCTCCAAGAGCAAGGCTACAACACGGCCATTCGATTTGGAAGTCAAGCCTTCCAATACGTGACCAACTTGGTCATGACCACTGCTATCAGAGTGAGTCCTACCATCTAACATAGAGTTATCGGTTGCACCTTTGGTTTTGGTTTGGTTTTGGCTAATTTTTGTTTGGTTTCTGTTCCCCACTATTAACCGTCTTAGGCCCCTGAGATCCTGGCCGAACTTGCTAACGCTCAAAGACCATCTGACCAAGTTGACGGAGTTGGTAACTACCGCCCAAGACGAATTCCATTACAGCAACAGAATCTCTTGGGTTCGTCCCCCGTCCTCGAGGTCTTAGACCGGTCAGACGACATCAGCATGGACGGCTTAGACACATTTCAAGCAAACGAGCTCAGCCGTCAGACTGATGTCATCATGGACGAGATGAATGGACCAGCCTCTCAATCCAGCAAGCCTGGGACTCAAAGGGCCATTAACTTCGGTTATAGCGAGGAAGAGGAAGACGACGACAATCAGCCAGGAGCTTTAGTTGTCACTCGAGTTCCAAAAGCTAAAACGGCGAACCTTGCAAGGGTTCCTTTGGATTTCAGCTCTGGCTCTGAAGATGAATCCAAGCCATTTCCGAGCACTTCCAACCAGAGTGTTTCTTTGCCCAGACGAGGTCGAGTAGCAAAAACCAAGGCTAACAAGGCGCTCTCTGAGCGAAGTGATGCCACCCTGGCTGTAGAACCTCAAAAGAAGACTAAAGTTGGACGGAAGAAAAAGACTTCAGGAAAACTGAACTGACAGTTTCTGCGGAAATTAATGTTGTGATGACTCTAACTTGCTTGCTTGGCTTTTTTCGCATGAAATTTTTGTGACTGACTGACAAATGATAAAAAAAAATTATTTTTATAACTAACCGTTTTGTTACGTTATTTAATTCCAATCCACTTACTTTTCTTTACCGCTACTGGTAATGGAAACCCTAAGCTCCATATTCGTATGTTATCTGATCCACAAACGAAGTAGAGCTAGCAAATCTGGCTAGCCATTGAATACAAGGTTGATCAGGTATTTCGATCATAAACTTGTCCTAGTGTGACTTGAAAGATACTATTGGGTCAATGCCAACATGCTTTAAACACTTCAATGTTGGGAAAACTAATGTCATATCAATAACCAAGATAGAGACGACTCAAGATGCTCCTTCATTTCAAGGTTGGCAAATAACCGAAATCATCTTTTGGTGCCATCTTGTTATCAATTTTCACCATAAAAATATTCAAATCCCTTCACTTTTTACAAACTAAACCAAATGGTTCATTAAATCATAATTTTGTCCCAAAATCGGACTGCTTTGTTGAGGTTTGCAAATCGAGTAAAGTCTCTTTTGGACTCTTTAACAGATGCGAATGAATATGTTCAATTATTTAATAGAACAAAAATAATTTGCTTATGAATTCAATAAGTCATTTTGCCAAAGTTTTAACATTGGCGACTAAAACCTATTCCCAAAACCTCTGAGCATCTCGGGTCGAGTCATGGACTCACACACTCCCAAGGGTTATGCTTCATTACGCTATCTTTGAAATCAGGGGTTTCATCACACTTAAGGCCTCCTTTTTCAAAGGGTGGAGTACTTTTTATCAATCCCTTTCAATTCAGGCAGCAACATTCCTCTTTCTAAACCGACATTATGAAGATTGCACCATCTCCCATTTCTTTTGGGATTTCGATCATTTTGTGGCGTCCATTTTTTGGTCCAAAAAATCGTATTCAAATCCGAGCTCCAGGAGTATCCGATGAGAGTTTTATCACAAGGATATTTGTACACAAAAATAGCTTTCTAACCAACACAAATCGATGAATCAGTGTCCTTATCCGATCAGCTTTATTTTGCTCTTAATGTGAAATATTGTGGCCTGTTCGTTAGAGTCTTCGGGGCTGAAGCAAAACGTCGAAATATTACGGTGTCATTCCAAATAATCTTAAATGTGAAGGGCTCTAGAGAAGCATATGCTGTATGTACTCTTTATCATGGTTCTCGTTTTCTATCTTTCTCTACTGATAGATAGTATTGGAAAATTGGTGTTACTTAATGGGAGGACGAAACTAATTCCTTGCCTTCCTATCTATTATGTAGGGTGGAGGTGGTATTGTCAGCCAATTGAAGAAGAGCTACAGTCTTACGGATCTCTCCAACATGGACGAGGCCGATTATGATCAACACGGCAAGTCGCGGGATCCCGCCAATCGAAGCTATCCAAGGGCCATAGGATATCATGGACAACCTGAAGACGATCCTTGTAAGAACAATTAGCATTTAGAAACTTGACTAGTTCTCAGAAATAATCCACCAATGTTCTTCATGTTTAGATTTTTCCCGTGAACGATCGGAATCTCGAGGAAGCGGATCTCGAAGTCGAGATAACCCATACGAGCCGATGTTCTACTCAGAGTCACCCATGAGACATCATACCAGACGTCAAATTTCGGAGACCCACGGGTAAATTAGTATTTCTTTTTTGTCTAAAATTGTACGGACAGTTGCTGCTCACGTTCAACGGGATAAGGCGCACGTTGTCAATCTGTCAATTATTATGTAGTGACGCTGCTAGCTCTGGTTATTCAAGTGGGGCGGAGTTTCTTCCCGTTCAAGATGAACTCATGCATACCGACGACTATGAGCTCTATGATCCTCGACTTCATTCGATTAGATATCGAACGCCAACCTCTACCCGTCCTTATGTCCCCTCCCAATCTGCACCCTTAGGACCTTCCAATGTGGCCCTGAGAAATCGACCCAGGCCCAAAAAGCCTCAAGAGGTTAGCCAAGCATCCCTCTGAAACCGACTAATGTCTAACCCCTTGCGTCTACTTTTGAATGTTGTGCTATGAATCTAATAACATTATACACTTACCATCGTCAAGTCTAGAGTGTCAAATTGTAATTATGAACTTTTTACCATCAAGGATACGTTTTCCGATGGAGAAAACTATTACGAAGCCACCTCGCGCTTAAGTAACCAGATCAACCAGCAGATTTTTCAGCAACCTCAATCAAGACCCCTTTCAAGATCTTCGTCCATATCCGATTCCTACTATCCATCTGAAGCTGAAACGGATTGCACGGATCTCGCAGACCCCAACGATGAAGAAGATGAAGATGATGAGGACGAGGTGTGGGTTGAGCCTTTCGAGGACCCAGTTATCACTGGGCAACTGACATTTCTGGTTGGACCTCAAGCACCTGGACAGAAAACCCCAATAGGAGATGATGAAACCCAAGGAACATTGAAGAAGAAGGACGAACTTGACGGGGAAAGAACCCCAATTGGTGGAGACAGAATGGCCGATCTGGCTCAAATTCAGGATTTGGAGAGGGTGGCCTTGAGGTTGCGAGAGACCATGGAACAGGCACCACCGCCTGTGCCAATGAAATTCAGTCATTCCTCGGCCAGCCCTTCCACCCGCAGAGAGCCCTTCATCGAGGAGAGGCCGCTTCCAAGTGTTGCCATGGGCAGAGAAACCAGATCCCGCACAGGTTCAATCTCCTCTCAAAGTGGATCAAACACTTCAAGCCGTCCCCAATCCCGAGGCGAACGAATTCAACGAAAACAAAGAGCCCCTCAACCTCCTAGTGGGGATCCTGGATGGGTTATTCATCCTAGACCACCTCCGCTTTCCTATCCTCAACCAGCTGCGTCAAATTATGATGCGGAACAAGAGAAGTTGATCAGACCTGTCGCCCCCAAAATGACCTATCCGGATCAAACCAGGCCCAAGCTTAGAGATGTGGAGCTTCAAGGGCCCATAACGTCAACCCCTGTTCCATTTTCGTTTCCTCGGATGTCCACAAGAACCGAGGAACCTCAATTCCGAGAGGAAGCCGCGGCCTTGTATCCAATTCAAGAGAAATCCTCCCCCATGCCAATAGGCTATCGGCCTACGTCCCCCCGGAATATGCCAGGAGCTCCCGCTATTCAGGGCACTTTGTCCCCGAACCTCGATCAAAGCGAAAGTGCCTCGGGCTTGTCTGTGAGCCCTTCAAAATGCCCCCATTGTACAATTCACAGTTGGCTGCCGCATTCGTCAAATTGCGCCAAGTGGAAAGGAGGCGTCCGTCGAAGACCGTAGAAGCTAGAATCTGGCCTTAGCGACTGCAGGTCAGAGCCAGTGTGGTCTGACATTCCAGAGATGCATCGCGCTTCAAAGACAGCCATTTTGATACTAATCATGTGTTATAGTTCTAAGCCGTTTATATTTTGTGTTAATCTGAACACTGTTGCAACTTTTGTGAATCGAGTCTAACTTACTTTTCAATTTTGCAGGTCTCCCTCTACGGAACTTTACCCAGAAACTACGCGAAGAAAATCGGGGGCACCCCACGTCAAAGAGTCCCTCTTAGTCAAGCCCACATCAAATATTAGACCCAAAACCTTGGCCATGTCCTCATCCATGTCCCAAAGTCGTCTGGCGTCCCGCTTAGCTTACCCTGAAGATACCGAGGACTTGCCACGAGCCAAGTCCATGGCAATTTTACCCAGTAAATCCAAGACACCCTCGCCCACTAAGTCACATCGCCCCCAAGTTTAGGGCTAGTCATCCACTCTCCCTAGAAAGAAAAAATCCCGTGGTGCATCAGGTTCCAATCCTAATTTGACGCGACGAACCACCTCTAACCGAAATATCGCTCACTCAGCTAAACGGGATTCGGTCACCCTGGACGAGCTTGACGAGGTGTATTTGCCGTCATTTTCCTCCACTGAATCAGATGACGACGATGAGCTTTATTTGTACAGTTAAAAAGACTCTTGGGTCATGGTCGTATTGTAATATTGTCAGGACTCCTTTTTCAATACAAGCTGATAACTTATTCTTCCTTCAAATCCAAGGCAATCAAGATACACTTGCACAAAAAGACAACGCTATCTCTGTTGAAACATGTTACATATCTAAAAGTCATCTGGCGCATCCTTTCACTGCAAATAAATCATTCATACAGAAATTGTTCAGCCTGATCAACTTCAAATCCCATACTGAATGTTCCCTGACTTGGAATTCAATTTCAAATAACGCTCGACTGACAAAACGCGAGATTTCTCTACAGTTAATTGTTAGACTCTCCCATGCCAAAAGTTAGAAAGAGACGTCAAAAGCTCTCTACATCAAAGTCCTAGAGGAAATTTCCGATCATTGT
>NC_081444.1:13768643-13769890 GCF_007210705.1 Tigriopus californicus | reverse complement strand
AAACAAAGCCCCTTAACAGGACTAATCATTAGAAGCAATTCCATCAGTTTGAACGTTCCATTAGTTGTGCTCGACCCATTTGGCAATTTAAGAATAAGCTGTTTCGCTTGTTTTGAGCTTTAATTGTGGCATAACATATAAATTTGCAAAGAAAAACTCTCCCATGTATTGCAAACACTCTCCATGTCACATTTCCTAAAATATACTTGGCTCTTTCTTTCTTTTCTTGATTAGAGCAGGTCTAAGACTTTGCATGACGATAATTGTTTTACTTGCAACCTCCATAAAAGCATCTATTCTAACCTGTAACATCTAATTCTAATCAAAAGGTCTAAGTTGATTCACTATGAATATTTCATTGCTGAATAATGATTGCTTTATGATTACTTAGTCTTACGAAAGGAAGTTTAGTTCCATTTGGGGTTACGGTGAAGAAGGTAAGAACCATTTTCATTCTCAGTACATGCAGGGTGCGTAGAAATGAGCTATAATTGTTGTGGCGTCGATATTATTAGGCTTTTGGTTAAACCTTTCACTTTTTTAAGTGTCAAAACATTAAGAAATCATGATTTCAGATAAAATTATAAAATAAGAGATGCTCTTCCTTTTTGCCGCTAACTAGCAAAAAATGGAGGACAAATGTTTTAAAACATTAAATCGTGTTTTATCGCTCCAGGTTTTAAAACGCCAAGAAATTTGGACTTGTCACTGTTTTCAAAAACCTTGCTAAAACGCCATTTATAAAATCCCAATTTAACTCTACGTTCCCTGATTGGTTCAACTTTGTCTCAACGTTGCAGTGCTCTTAAGGACATGAAGGCCACAATAGTTCCGATTCCAATGCAAAATCAAATCAAATCAACCTTTGAGGACTCTGGGAAAGAATCCAAGGGCTCAATAAATCCTTTAAGTCCACTGGTTGGTTTGATGAAACTCTGCGTTATCCTTGGATTTCCTCTGAAGATGGATGGCCTTACTGTCAAGTCCGTCTGCTCGAACCCATATCTGAAATATTGGCCCCTAGCCTCCTATCTCGTCATCATCCATTTGGGACAAATTCCCATGAGTTTGATTCTGTATCAAAGTGGCATCACATTTGAAAACATCCTGGAAACCATTCTTAAACAAGGTCATACAATTATGGATCTTCNTAATACCAACTCGGAAACCGATTTGCCCATTCTTCTTAATGATGGAGTGAAACTGGTGAAAGCATTGTCAAGTCTCGATTCCGCATTTGGCAAACT
>NC_081444.1:13759074-13768607 GCF_007210705.1 Tigriopus californicus | reverse complement strand
GCTTGGCATGATCAGACAAAACTTGCACTTGCTAAACATGCCACATCGTTGGAATTCGTTGAATACCCACCTAACAGGGTTCTTATCAAAAGGTAAGTCAGCTTTCGCCATATCTTTCATGATTTCTTATTTGATATTACAAAAACTGTAACCATCAATGGAGATGATACCACTGGAGTAAAAGAAACCATACTCTTTTACTATCATTTTTGACATTTCATTCATTGATTAATAAATTTTGTATTTTTAAACCCTATGAAGAAGTTTTTGAAAAATACACCGGGTGCACCATATCATTATCTGCATATTGATTTTAATGGCATTAATGAAGTTGAACTCATTTGTATTGAGTCGGAGAGCTTGAGATATAAGATTAAAATAGGAAGGTATTCCTCAAAGAATTATATTTCACAAATTTTAACGGCCATGCAGGGCTTAATTCTGGAGACAAAGTTGCCGAAAATCTTCTTTATGAACCGATTGCCCCCCGTAGCCCATGCCTCACCAACTGAAGCCTCCAGATTACCCACAATGTTGCGGATGGTGGCAGGCACAGGCCTTGGTCTCCACATGCCCCCAGACGCTGAAATCCGAGGGATTCAGGTTGGGGTTGCTTGGGAACCAAACCAATTTCCACCAAAATCCTGTGGAGCCCAACCTTTGTTCAAGGTGGGCCTGGATGTGGAGAAAACCCTGGTGGCAGTACGGAGCCTATAAATGATGTAACCGTGGTGCGGTGGATGTCAAAACTATTGGAAATTTTGATGGTGATCTCACCTTTGCCAAGTTTAACCACAACCCTCTTTAGCACTTCGTTCATTTTGAAGAGGCTGATTGTCTATCTTTAAATTTTTTAAACCGTTAATATGCTCGAAAATGATTATTAATGCTCACATACAAGTTATGTCTTAATGAAGAAAAATTAGCCAGACCTCCAATTGACGCGGTTACCTGGTGCCACAAACAAGTCTATACGATAACATAGCGCACCCGGTATAATTATGAGTATTTCTGCCGGATGAATTGTTATTCTTGATTTTCGACGAGTTTATAAACCGATGGAACAGGAAAAAAGGTGTATACGCATGCGTTGACAAAACCAACCAACTTGATTTGAGACATTTTTCTATGTAAAACCTTGGTTGGATGAGCAAATACCGTACATATGGTAACTAGAAGTATGTAAGTAGTCTGAAAACTATGCCATCATCATGTCTCAAATGCACCACATGTCGAATCTTTATTCCGTTGCAAAATGGAAAACCTCGTCATCTTTTTGATAAAAATGCCCTTCAGATGAAAATCAAATCGATAAATCATGCAAAAAAATAACTCATGGACTTACTTATTCAACACACTGAAATTCATGAAGTGTTTTGCTTGTTATCCCTTCTTCAACAAATGAATCTTTTCTACATCTTTTTACCCCGGATCCTAACTTTTAAAGGACTGACTTGCATCCAATATAAGACTACTTTCAGATGACGTTTGTGATTGTTACTCCGAAACGAAGAGAGATCGATATTTGGTGTTGGGACTCTATTTCATGTTCGCCCTCACGCCATTGGTCATGACTCATTACTTCTACAAAGACCTTGTTCCCTTCCAAATCGAACTACTACTCTGCGGAACTAACCTCTACACGTGCGCATTAGGTTATTATCCATTGATGCTCTTCGCCATCTTTGCCATTCTCAATCACTACATACTCCTCTTCAACAAGATTCTGACCCATTTCAATCGGCGGATCCAAGGCTTATTGGCTAATACCAACTCGGAAACCGATTTGCCCATTCTTCTTAATGATGGAGTGAAACTGGTGAAAGCATTGTCAAGTCTCGATTCCGCATTTGGCAAACTACTTTTTGTAGAATCGGCTCTCTGACTTCTAACTGAGACTTTTGGTATCTACTTTGGCACGTTGGTTTCCAAGTCAATCACGGAAGCTAATATATATACATTTTTCGTTGGATCTACCTTTGTGCTTTTGGGGGTTCAAGGATTTGCTCGGTTTTACATTTTGACCCAGAATGGACAAGCGTTAACACATACCATGAAGGAATGCCACGCTAATTTGAGTTTATTGGATATTCAATCGACGCGATTAACTCAAGTGCAAGAGAAGCAAATGAGGGTGACCTTGACCCGGTTCTCGCAATCTGCAGCTTGGAGGCCAATGGATTTGTTTGATTTGAGTCAAGCCTCGTTGTTAACGGTCCACTCTGCTATCATCACTTACTTGGTGGTGCTGATTCAATTCAAGGATGCAGAGACGGGATGAAATGAATTGCGAAAATGTTACAAATGTATTTGTTTTGGTTTTCAGACATAATCCAATCCAATTCATTACGTTTTGGTGACTATCTGCATAATAGTAAATCAGTGGGTTCTGAAAATAGATTTCGTCATTTTTGTATTCAATCACATTCCTGATGTTAACATTACTGATTGCCAATAAAAACTTTTAACAATAATCTGATAGATTGTTTATTTACCTAGAATTAATTGAGTAGTTACTTGCAACATCAAGTGTGACAAAATTGACGATTATTTATTTTTTTATTGCTTGCAACCACTCGAAAACACAATGTGAAGGGAATGTATTGGCGGAATGTTGAAATAAGGAAAACAATTTAAATATTGAAATCAATGCAGCTAGTAGAATGGAATAGAAAATAAAGCACAGACACAAAAACAGAAGTGTCCGTAGCTTATATCTGGACAGAGTAACGCTTTGATTTTCAAACTCTTTATTGATATTGTTAGCTTTTGGGTGACAAGGTATTGATCCTTAAGTGGAGCGTTTTGCTGTGCATGTTTTGGCGTAGAATGAATCTTCGTTTCACAAGACTTGACAATGTTTGACTCAACAGAGCCTTAACCCTTGTTCTAAAATGCTTTGTCAAAACCAGCAGTTTTCGATTTGGGTTTTCACGGGATTTATCAACTGCAAAAATATGAGATCCTTGGTAATATCAAAAATGTATTATCATTTTAGCCTCATTGTTATCACTGAAATTTCAAATAACGTTTGGTCTACTAACGAATTTGACTTGACAGTCCTTGAATCGCAAGTTTGATCGTAAATGCTCATCAAAAATTTGTCCAAATCTGACTTGAAAGATGTTACCGGATCAAGAACATGTACGTATTTGAAATAACTCGAGTTCTTGATTTAAGGACTTTAATTAAGAGAGGGAACAACGTTAAGAGAATTGATAAGCATGGTAAAGTGACGTAGTCAGACGCCTTACCCCCATTTACGCAGGCCTTAGCAAGCAAATGGCGAAAGGTACGTTGAAGTGGTTAGGCAATGAAGAATAAGTGGTTAATTGGGAGTCATTGTAGGGAGCGTTTAGTTTTCTTGTCACGAATCTCCGGAGGCGTTGGCGGTGTGACAGTATTCCCTACAAATATTGGAAGGAACCAAATTAAACAATGAGGGAGCCCGAGAAAGACGAGAAGTGGACTTCATTGTTCGAACTAGCCTGGATTCTCGAGGGCCTGAAGGTGCTCTCTAAACGCACATTAAGCCTCTCCAATCACTAGAATTGACCCTAAATCCTGGGTTGAGACAAAGCTCATGGATGCTTTTGAAGACGTACAGCATCAGATACCTTTGTACCTTCTCTGAACACTGTACAGTCCCAACTTTTTTAGTCTCTCTCAATATGAGAGCTCTCTCATTCCTCTGATGTTCTTAGTGAAACATATTTGATATTGCTCGACTTTTTGCATACCTGCATCAAATGAAGTATTTGGTGGTGAATTAGCATTAAAAAGTTGATGAAAACGTTGAGAAGGGGGAGGGGGGGGATTGGAGGCGGAGGCGTCGAATGGAAAGGTGATACCTTGTTTTACCTTGATACCTTGATATGTGTTTTCACTGCATTTCCATGTTGGGTTGGTCGGGTAAAAATATCAGCATTATAGCCTATTTTAGCCTTGAATAATTGATTTTGCCAACCATTTACTTATAGTCAAAAACGGAGGAAGGAAAATTACTTGCAATTGAAGTAGCTTCTTGTATTGTTGTTTTAGGCGAGATCGGTAAATACTCTCAAGGGTTACATCAGGCAAATTGAGATCCACCTGCTTAGCAAACATCTATGGCCTTTAGGTAAAGTCTGATCAATCGCAAAAGTCATTGGAACACCGGTAGATCCAATTCACGTTCAACCCCATACCGGGATTATGCTTTGACCAATGCCATGAAGATTTGTCAAGGCTCTTTGACTTGATTGGATATTTGGTCTTCGCCCTTATGCCCGGTTCAAGAGAAGCAAATGGCGTGTATCTTGAATCGGTTCTCACAACCCATGGCTTGGAGTCCAATGGGACTGTTTGATCTAAGTCGAGCCTCATTTGTGATCATTCATTCGGTGATGGTCACTTACTTGGTAAACCAGACCATCATGCCTAATAATGGTATTTATAACACCTTATTGTCCTTGGCCCGACATCCCTTCGGAGTATTGGCGGTCACGCACCTTTGTCCGGCTCCCGGGCCAATGCCATCAACGACGGGAGCTGACAAAAGATCTGTTCAATCTGGCCCATCCTCTACTTTGCAATAACCAAGAATTCCATCAATTACATTTACCTAACTGTGTTTGTACTGTCTGTGATTCCCCTCTTCCCTTTTTTTCATGTGCATTGAACCAATTCTAGTCATACTCATTGTGATATCACTTTCTAGTCGACTATTTTATTGTTTTTATCTTCTTGACATTTTTCTTGTTTTAATAACCAACCCCTGTATAATGTATATACATCATATTTTATTTTATAGTTATTTTTGCGCCATGACATGACCAAGAGTCGCAATAAAGCCTGACCCCAAGAGCAACAGGAGCTACAAAAAAACAAGGCAGCATGCCCATGTGGGGGAAAAAGAACTCAAGATGCAATAAATGAAGTCTCAGTTGGACGCACTCAGAATGTGGGAGAAGCTTCAGAAGGTGAAGATGGAGTCAAGCAAGTCAAAGTCATATGCACAAGTTGCAGCCTCAGCGGGGTGTGCCGATTTCCCTCGTCGGTCCCTTCAGCCCTGGTAGCTGCAGCGATTCCCCCGTGCACCCTGACGGGGGTGTCAGCACCCATCGGGCAAACATCCATGGCAAGCGCCACCGTGACAGAGCTGCTCATAGCCGTCTTGGCAAGACTAGCCAACGGGAGCTTACAATAATGACATGGAACTCGGCGAATCTCACAATGGGGGCAACCAAAGAGCTTGCGCTTATCAACCTTCTCGTGAGCAATGATGTGGATGTACTCTTCGTCACTGAGGCAGAACTGGAACCAGAGGCTGCAGCTTGCTTTGCGGTTCGAGACTATGTTACGTTCCTTCCACCTATTACGTTGGAGGGGCAAAAAGTGAGGGTACTAGCTCTAGTGAAATCAGTGGCGGCTATCATGTTTGATGCGAAACTTCGCGTAGACTTGTGCACAACCCTGGCAATATGGCTTGAGTTCTCTTTACCAAAGAGGTCACTTTTTGGCGGTGTGTATCGCCCATGGTCTGGGCTTGCGGTGGAGAGGCTACAACTGGAAGCTTTGCTCGACCGGTCTGCAGCAGCCACTGCTGAAGCAAGTGTGGTTGTCCTTACAGGGGATTTGAACTTGGATGTCTCCCGGGTGGATGATAAAGGCTACCATCGGCATTCACTTCTAACCAAATTGTTGTCGGATCTCACAGGCCTCGAGTCTATCCCAACTGGTCCTACTTGGGTGTCTCATGGTACCTTCCAAGTCTTTCGCCGAACATCAACCATTGAGCACACGTATGTTTTTGGTGCCAGGGTCACTATGACTGTTCTCCCTGACTCCACATCAGATCATAGGCCCTTGATCACGAAAGTTCGACAAAAAAATTCATCAGACCCACTCACCACAGTTCTTAGAAGGAACTTAAAGCCCATCTCTAAGTATGCTTTTGAGGATGCATTAAATGGGTGGAACTTTCACGAAATTTATAAGTTGGATGACGTGGAGAGCATCCATCACTTCTTGGTGAGTGGAATCACTCATGCCATGGATCTGGTGGCACCCATGAAAGCCTGCAAAGTAAGGAGGGGGGCAAGTTTGTAGCTCTCCAATGAAACGCTTACCTTCATGAAAAGGGTGTACTCTGCAACTACCACGACCTCATACAAAACATTAAGAAACAAAACAAGCAAACTTGTCCGACGGGACAAGCTGCAGTCCAACCTCTCCAAGCTTGAAAAGGAAATGGATTCCTCCAGGGTCCTTTGGGACTTAGCACGAGAGGCACTTGGTAAACCCTCGCCAATGCTGCCTCCCGCCCTGAGCATCAATGGTTCCTCCACTTCCACTGATGGGGAAGCGGCGGTGGCTATTGATAATTTCTATGTGGAAAGGATAGAGGACCCCCGGTCCACCATTGTGTAACCTCAGGCACAGCCATCTGATCAACTATCTGAGGAGGAAATACCAATCAGATTTCGTTTCTCTTTTACAAATGCTACCCGGGTTGCAAACATCATAAAAGGACTACGTGACACACCTGCGAGGGGCGCTAATGGTATCCCAACATTGGTCCTGAAACTAGGTGTTGAGATATTGGCGGGACCAGTCTCCCACCTAGTGAACAAATCACTGTCGAATTCCAGGGTTCCCGATGGGTTCAAAGTTAGCAGGGTCACCCCCATCCATAAAGGCAAGGGGAAATCTCGCAACGACCCCGCCAGTTACCGCCCAGTGAGCATTCTGCCAACCTCTCAAAGGTGCTGGAACAGATAGTGAAGGCAGACTTGGAACGCCACTTGCAACTAGTAGACGGGCATCCAAACAGCCAATTCGGCTTTAGGAAAGGGCGTTTAACCACTGGTGCCATAGGTGCTGTGCTGCCCACGCCTGGTGGATAAAAGCCTCGCAGACGGGAAATGCTGTGGGGGTTTTGGCCTTTGACCTCAGCAGTGCCTTTGACACGGTGGACACCGATCATCTACTTGGGGGTCTGAGCAGGCTTGGAGTGTGCGGAAAACCAGCGTTGTGGTTCAGATCCTATATGGAAGGTGGTCGGCAATCCGTTGTGTGGCGAGGGGCCCCGTCCCCCTCCATACCAGTGAGGTATGGAGTTCGGCAGGGTTCAATTTTGGGACCCCTCTTGTTCCTGGTGTTGATGGCTGATCTTCCCAATCATCTTGACATGAGCCACGCCAACATTGTCAGTTACGCGGATGATGTCACCATATGGGCAGTTGGTGAACCCGACGAAGTCGAAGCTGAGCTTAACAGCAAGGCTAGGCTCTTTATGGACTATACGACCAGGAAAGCCTTGGTTGTTAATGCTAGCAAGACCCAGCTTCTTGTGTCTGGTCGGATCAAAAGTGAATCTCGGGAAAGACTCATGGTGGTTGTGGGCACGGAGGTGGTGGTACCATCCAAATACATTGAGCTCCTTGGGGTTAGGATTGATTCCAGACTGGCCCTAACTACCCAAGCGGAACGCACAGTTGCTGATGCTAGAGGATGTGCAGCCTTGATCAGAAGGCTTTCGTACCATCTGCCAAGAGGAAAATACCTCAGAGAGCTATCGGCGGGCCTTCTGTATGGAAAGATTGGCTACGCAGTGGCAGCGGCCGGTCCAATCCGCTTGAATGATTCAGATGAGACAAAGACGAATTCCAAGCACATACAGGCTTCAATCAACAATGTGGCGAGAACCCTCTCTGGCAAAAGCAGGGCGGATCACATTAATGTTAGGAGTCTCCTATCTACCGCCAACTTGCCCTCGTACAACCACATGGCGGTGAGGGCGGTTGCTTTGGAGGCATGGAAGGCAAAGTTCAGCTGTGATGGTCCAGGTGGCTCTAGAAATCCCTTGGGCAGGATGCTTTTCGGCGCTGACTTCGATCACTTTGGTCCCAATCCTCGTCGCAACACCAGAGCTATGGACAATGGTAGCATTTCTCCTCCACTCCCATTGGCGGCCGAATGCATGGTTCACAACATGTATAAAGTCTGGAATGCCTCAAAGGAGTTGAGGACTTCACAAACACTTCGAGAAGCTAAGGCGGCGGCTTCAGCCTTTGCGAGGACTACTCAGTTATGACACAAGTACTTCACAAGTTCAAAGCCTTCTAACTTCAAAATGGTTATCTCTCGTGGCTCAGTTGGTTAGGTTGCTAACTGTATCATGTTGTTAATACCGGTTCGAGCGCCGGCGCGGGCATCAAAGATGAAGCCATTATTAGACTGTGTGTTTGGGGTTCACACATTTAAACGTCCCCCAATGCCCTTTTTTAACATAACCTCTAACATAACCTTTGACCTCAATCAATTTAATTGTTTAAAAAAACATTGCACCTATACACTTATATACATTTTCATATTAATTAACGTCAATTATACCCATAAGAATTGTGTACATGTAATCAATGACCAGCTACTCCTTAGCTGAATACATGTGTTTAAATGCAAATATACATTCGATTCACACACAGTATATCAAGAACTCGATGCCAAATTTTCCGATTTTTTGCAAACCTCCTTCCCGCTACTGGGAATGGAATGGAATGGAAGCACTTCAAGATGAAAGGAGTATTCATTTCACTTAACTATATATTCAAATAATATTTGACCCACTTACGAATTAAAGTTGGCATACCTAACTCGCCCTTGAAGTTAGGGTTAAAGCGATAAATCTTATATGCTTTCCCGCGACTGTCCTCTGCAACTACAATTTCGTTTGATTTTGTAGTCATGCAATAATACGGCGGTTCAGTCAAGGAAACGATATTTAAATGAGTAATGCCTTACAAAGCCATATCATCCCCATTTATACAGGCTCCTTAATTTGAAACAATGAGCTATGATCGTGATAGGTTAGGTGATTCCTTTTTTTCTTACCGTGGAAAGATGAAATAGTGTCACAGGGCGGGGCGGGCACTCTGAGGCGGCTTTGACTAGCTTGAGCTGATACATGTTTTTTTTTCAAGCACTACCATGGCCTTAATCATGAATGTAATCGTTTTGAATAAAAAAAAATAAACTCTTCGGCACACTTTTGATCCAAAAAAGTATTTATTACTTGCCTGAAAAAATTATGAGCGTCAAGTAAGATAATCGTGTTTAATCGACTGAACTGATAATCAGAGTGAGTTTGGGTTTCCCGCTCCGATAGTATGAGCCACAGAGGAGCAGGCCAGTAGATTTAACGACACAAACTTAAAAAGAAAATATTTGGCTCATGGGTGAGTAATTGATACTTTTGAATGAATTGGAGCCTGAAATAGGTTGAAGTTAGGTTTGCAAAGCGTACCTTCGATTCAACAATTGCCCATATTTATATTTCTATGGTCTGTATTATTATGTGCGGGTTTTCTTTGCAATTTTTTCTGATAGAGGGCTGGAACGTGTGGAATGGCTTGAATTACTTGATTTTGGTGGTTGGATGCGTGACTTAAAAGGAGACCACTGGTGTGATTATGGGCCTACTTTGAACCAACAAGGATACGTCGAGAAATTGGAAGCGGGTGAGAGTTGGTTGGTGTCGAATAATGTCAGGT
>NC_081444.1:13737499-13758364 GCF_007210705.1 Tigriopus californicus | reverse complement strand
TGCTATTACAACTTTACTGTCGTATTATCCATTGACTTTGTTCTTAATCTTCGCCATCCTGAATCATTATCTACTACTATTCAAGAAGGTCTTAAACCATTACAACCAAAGGATTCATATTTTCTTAACCATGACCTCCGGTCCCAGCAACTTGACGGAGTTCCTCCACGAAGGAATTGAGTTAGTCGAAGCCTTGGCCTTGTTTGATGTCATTTTTGGAAGCGTTGTCGCCCTGGAAGTGGCGCTGTGCCTCATCATCGAGTTATTTGGATCTTATTTTGGGTCTACCCTTTCTCAAGCCATGCAGAGTCAGAGACTGCACGTGCTTTGCTTTGCTCTCATCTTTGCGTTTTTTGGGGCCCAAGGCTTTGTACGATATTACATTTTAACCCGAAATGGACAAGCTATGACCAATGCCATGAAGGATTGCCACGCATCCTTGACTAAATTGGACATTTGGTCTTTGTCCTTAACCCCGGTCCAAGAAAAGCAAATGGCGTGTATCTTGAATCGGTTCTCACAACCCACGGCTTGGAGTCCGATGGGATTGTTTGATCTAAGTCGAGCCTCATTTGTGATGATTCATTCAGTGATGGTCACTTACTTGGTGATATTAATTCAGTTCAAAGAAGTCGAAACCGGGGGTTAATCCCGCTGTCAGGGTATGTAAGAAGCTGTGTAGAAGAATCGAAAGTAGATACTAAGACAATTTTTTGTGTTAGTCCTCGCCCTACAGTTAAACAATACCATAGTGGTAAAAATACCCTTCAAGGTTTTGACGGAAATACTCAAACACATCTTGGCATTTTTCAGCGCAGAAAATCGTAAGGAACGATTTTGATTTTATGGCTTAATGGTATTTTAGGCCACATAAAAAACTTGCATTCTCTAAAACCTATTCAATGTAAATGGCGAGCTGAATATTTTGCGTTAATTACTTTGAAATAGAGATATGATCTATTAAATCGCTACTTAGGTAAAAAGGATTGGATTGTCCAATTTTCATCGTTTTCAGCCCTAATATTCCCCTGTTATATCTGAACTTAATTTCCCAAACATTTGATATCGATTTTCGATTTGCAAATTAAAAAAGTATTTTTCTTTTTGTTGCATGGTCTCAAAATAGCTCAAAATGCATATAATCTTACTTAAAACACACTAAAAGTGTGATTTTTGAAAATGAGGGTTTCGATGATTATCAGTAAACCTTGCTACGCATTTACTTGAATTTTGAAAAGAAAACATGCAATAGGTTGAAACTGATTAAAAACTGCATCTGTGAGGCTTCATTGATTTCCGTGAAATTTGCAGTGACTGAGTAGCTCAGTGTCCTTTCGATGGTTCTAAAATATTTTTTTCAAAAAATTGCCTCTTTGGAGACTTTCATATAAGGTCATATAATGCTTTTTATGTGGTCTAAAATGCCATTAAGCCATAAAACCAAAGTCTTCCTTATGATTTTCTGAACTAGACAAATGCTATGATGTGTTTGGGTATCTATTTCTCTCGAAACTAGAAAGTGCTTTTTGAACATGTGTGATATGAGAGCTCGAGTTCTAAATATTTTTGCGAATCTCCCACATTCAGCGATACTTTTGAAACATTCCTTAAGTTGGATTTCTTTTTGCAGATGAAATCAGATCAACTTCGGGCATCACTGAAACAGTTAACTAAACCATCGTCCCTACTACTGGTCTTTAGTGGTCCAGGGTTTGCACAGTGTACTGTGAGTCCCTCTATTGCTCCCGACATTGTTTGATGGAACCATCCACTCAATTTCAGTTTTCAATTAAAGCTTTACCAATCGTCTCAAATGTTTTTACGTAAATGCATCTCACAACTTAGAATAACCATAGCGATTTTTTCATTACCTTATGGTAAAAAATCTGTGATTTCGTTTTTGTTTGTAATAATGTTTCACTATTTTCTGATTGTATAGTGTTTTGGTCTCAAAAATTAACGGCCCGATGATTAGTGACCGTGAGGATGGAATTCTAATCGACTTGTAAATGCTTTTTATAAGGATGGTTGCTCGAAAATTATTTAAAAATAAAAAGCTTGACGGTTTCCGAAGTGTGGCACAGTTTTGCCATTCATAGGAGACATTTTTTACATTTGCGCAAAGGCAAAATAACTGAGGGTGATTTCTGAGGTCAACAATTGTTGACTGATTTGCATTTTCACTCATTTCTTTTGGTACCTTGTGTTTGTTTCTGGTTTAGCCAACACATTAGATTTTTGTAGAAAGAGCATATATTTCAAGATTGAATGAAATCGATTATACTGGCATCAATTTGAGTGAGTTGCAGAGGGGAAAGCTTGAGTTTTCTCGGTTAATCAACACTGTTTTGAGGTTCTGTGTAGTGTTGGGGCAAGTCCTCTGAGTTTTTGACCTTCTGCCGGGACTCGCCGAGACTGGACTCGAGCCCTGTCTAAAAGACTCGAGTCCGGCCAATTCCTACAAAATCGAGGAAAAGACTCGATTGCACTCACCCGAGCACTAGTTTCTGTGCCATGTAGGTGGTGACAACTTGTTTGAGGCCGGGCAAATGGTTTCCAATTTCGAAACAACAGCCCATTTTTTGAAGCGAAGGAGTGAATCCTACTTAGATCAAGAAAATACCGTACTTTACTAAATAAGTTGGATATTTTTAATCTAAGATTCACTCCTTTGCTTTAAAAACTGGGCTCTGATTTTCATTCATCCACAGGTCTTGCATGGTTTTCAGATGACAAAGGTTTTGCATCTTGGAAATGCGATTCCCAGCCAAATTTATGGTGTTTAAGGCCTTGTCCCCCCTGATAAAAGCATGAATCACTAATAAATGGACGAACCCTAAGATTGAGAATTTCAATTTCTGATTCGAGGAAACCAGTTAATTTCTTTTCTTTTTTTAAAATCAAAATGACTACCGTATACGTATTGAATTTTCGATGTTATTGCGAACAAAATAGAAACTTAAATAATTTGTTATGGCATTAATACCTAAAGCCGATCTTCCTATTTTACCTAATCTTCATCGATGTAAACCACCACAGTTCGTACGAGCCAGATATTAATTAGTACAGCAACTATGTTTAAGTCTTTTCTTTTCTGAAATATTTTAGAGTAAAAACGCCAATTTTTTCGGATTTTTTTCCCTATCATTTTTTAGTCCCTAAAATCATTCCAATCGGTTCTATTTATATTGGGTGTTAGCTAACATGAGCTCTAGGTCCCAATTTGACGATTAAGGTCTAATTCATTTAATGCAGTTAGCTCAAGGGCTCTCTACCTTTATATTATAATTGTTCAATTTTGTTTGCATTCGTCAATTTTTTCAACACAAATATACACATATCATTCCATGTTGGAATAATAGCGGTTAAGATTCAGAGCCGTCCAATAATTGACGGTGAACTTGATTTACAGCGGAGTCCCGGTGCAAGATTTGCCCGAGAGTATTTCCACTTTCATAACTTTTCACGCAACCTCTCAATATGTAGATGTGCTTCCAACGCAATCTTGTGCCGACGCCTCTGACTTTCGTACCCATTTGATTACTAATGTCCTCCTGGTTTGATCCAGGTTGCTTGATGGGTTAGTTGTCTCAATTGAGGACACTCTGTCCCATTGCAGAGCTAACTTTGCTGAACTGGTTGTTCTGCTGGCTTCTTGGATGGAGGTAATCCCCAGAAGATGGAATTGTCCACATAAATCTTGGAAAGCGTTGCCATTGGTTGCCATCGATTGACGCAAATGGCTCAGCACCCATATCGTCTATATGTAGAACCGATAAATTTACGAGCTCATTTTCAACTTGATCTTGGAACACACTTTGAGGTGGAACAAATTCCACTCAAGCTATTCCTGTTTTATGGTTCACTCTGGAGCGAATGTACTCTACCAAAAAGTCAGGACCAAAAACCTTGGCATTCCTACACATGACAGTAATTCGCATTACCGATTTCTACCTCTGAAGTCATGGCCAATTTGGCTTATTTTCACACAGTTTTGTGCGAAAGATAGAAGTATCAGTATCTGGGAGTGGGGATATTATCCCCCAGCAATTCAAGATAAAAGAAAAAATAAGTTATTGATTGACTTTATATTTATGTACCATAATAGATGATTCACCAATGAAATGAAGTTGCTGGGTCTGGCTAGCCCTCGAAAAGAGCGTTGATCTGAAATCTTTATCCAAAATTTGTCCAAGATTTTGTTTTCGTAAAATATTGTTCTTAAGTGACTTGTACGAGTGTTGTAGGGGCGGTTTTACACTAGGATGGAAAACTGAGATTGAATCCGGTTTGAGGGTTAAAGTAGGACTAGTCTTTCACTGTCCTCAAGTCTAACAAAAAGACTCATACACCAAAAACTCGCCCCAACTTTAGACCTACTTGAATCCTCTACCCGGATTCAATCTTGGTTTTCAATCCTAGTGTAAAGCCTCCCAAAAGCCGCCCTAACTCAACTAATACTTAGACTTAGATCCAAAGTTACAATGAATTCTGGTACTGAAGTTATTACGAGTAGATTAAAAACAGAACCTGAGGAATTATTGTAGGTAACAACGATCACATTCTTACTTCTAGTGGTTGTTTTCTTTGCTAAAGAAACAAAGGGAACAAGTTTTGCTTAATAAGCATTTTTGAAAGTAGCTCATGTTAGCTAGTATATTAAATCTATATATCTTGGTTTGTAACTTGAGTATAACACTTACGGTACGGCTTTTCCGAATGATCTTAGTACTTGCAGCTTATGTAAGATTCTGATAGATGTACTAACGAGTTTGAGCCTGCCTCCCATGATCAATGCCACAAAAATTGTAGTTTTAGAAGCCCAAACTAATGATGCAACTGTTCATATTTTGTCATCTCCATTTTACAGGTTTAACAAAAAAGGTCCAGCTTTATCAACTTCTCTCCCCCGTTTCTGTTATGCATGGTTGATAATGTTAGAATTTGATATGATTAAACTTGTCCCTTTCCTTGCTGTCTGTCCATGTTATTAAGTTCCGTCTGTTGTTTTTCTTTGAAGTATCCGTCACCCTGTATGTAAAAGTAAGAGTCACTCGTTGTTTTGTCCGCCATTAAAAAACCCACGTGAAGGAGAACTTGACTTCGTTATCATCCCACAGAACGACATCCAGCTAGAAATCCAACAGATACAAACTAAAAGATGATGGATGAGTCCTAAGTTCAAAGGAGCCTAAGGCCTTAATTCCTGAAACAATCGAGCCTCAAGTTGTTCTCCGATTCAAAATCCCCTCGAGACTTACCTTGATGAGGACACACACACTATCAAGGGACTTTGTCGAGTTTCGTGACCTCATCCACAAATCAGAAATCAGATTTCGACGAATGTCTCCGTTGTCATAATGTCGAAACACATTTTAAGCTTTATTCAGTACTCACGTATCAAATAACAAAAGTATTAGGTCGCTTGTTGTATATATTAATGAAATGTTGAATTTAATGAGAGACCTCTTTGAATTCATAGTGAGATATATCTGTTTTTTTGCACCATGTCGAACTCGCCTGAAGGTAAGGCTTCATAGAAGGAATGTATGGGTATCGAAAATATGTTCATATCTGTTGTTGTGGTTGTTCCATCTATGTGGTAGTGATCCTCATCCCAATTTTCTTGAGTATTCATTTCCAATTTAGGCCCCCAACTTGGCAGAACATCTCTTCCGCAAATGTCAGAAAAGTTGTCAGGATTTCGAAAGTTCCACTTTTGGACCACTTTTCCCTCGTTGCTTTCCTCGGTTTGGTCCATTCAAGCCAACTTAGTCATCCTAGCAGTAGTTGGCAAGCCAGCATCTGACTTGAGGTGCAATTTGCCAAGACAAAAGAAGATTTCTTGATCCCCCACTGAAACAACGTCAAGGCCTCAACTTGAACAAAGTTGGTCTTCAAAAACCATAGATTTGTGTCCGTGGGCGAGCCTTCGAGTCAGAGCCATAAATATGAGCGTGGCTCGCGTGGGATCGGATCTAGCCTTGAGCGTGTGATGATTTGCTCACATTTGCTGATGTTTGACTTTCTAAGACTTGTCGAAATGGTTATGCACATCGGGAAGGAGAAGCGAGGTGCATGCTTTGGCCTCGAATAGAAATTCTCAAAACTCGCTTTCGATCACCTAATCACAACCAAAGATTGTGTGTGAGACTGAAAATGTTTCAATTCTCAATTGTGGTGCTTTCATGGAGCGTATTGTTAAGAATACCATTAAATATACGTACATGATATTTTCAATTATTCAATCGTATATTTCTTTGCCTTTGGCACTCATTTAGCACTTATCTTTAATGTGATTTCAAAATTGCGAAACTGAGTGGAAGGTTTCAAGTGAGGGACTCGAATCATTCCGTCACAATATCAAGTTGGAAACGGAAACTAATACTCCAAAGAACCACGTGGCTCAGTGGTCGTGTGATGGATTCGTCAATCATCCAAATGTGGCTGATTGTACATGGAAGATATTTTGATTAGCTCGAAAGCCTTTTCCACATCCTATCCAAGGCCAAGCAAGGGCAAGCAAGCCTGACTCTGTCGGTGTCTTACTGAACGTATGAAAGAATAATGAAGTCATACATGTATAGGCTAAGAATTCGAGACACGAGGCGATAGCGTAAGCGGATTCCAGCGTCTTTCCTCGCACGAGATAGATGCATTCATTGCAAATTCTGGTGCAGGGTCGTGACCAGAATATCCCCCCATCCTTTTAGGGCCCAAAACACGAACCCCATGACTGGAGAAGGAGGAGCAGGAGCGTGTGAAAACCGACATGTCCAAGAACATATCACTACCCTATGGCCTTGACCACCGGAAAATGACTGCAATCGTGGGTCATTCAAACCTGAGTGTTCTACCGAATACAGAGTGTCGGCTGACTGTGGATGGACTACACACAACCTCGGGCATGGTAATCTATGGTCTTAATTGTGCAGGTTTTCTGTCCCTCATAAATCTTGATATTGACAATTGCCCGGCAGGTATTTATTTCGATTTCAAGCAAGGATTGAGCTCTGGTATTCATGGTAAGGATATCGGATCGTCGTGATGTAATCCATGGGTGGAGTCATGGAGGTTCTTATGAACTTGGGAGCGTGGATAATCGTCCGAGATTTCATTTTTAAGGCTCAAAATCAAGTTGCGGGAACACCCAAGACTCCGTTCACGAATCTTGACGATCCAATCCATATGATTAGGGGAGATAATTGAATACCTTGACAGGCCTGAGCATGAAAAGCAATCTGACTAAGTGGCCCTGCTTCAAACAATGCCTTGAAGAGCTTCATGGCCAAGCTGCTAACTCTTTAAGACTTGCTATGGACTCCAATCCAAACAAACACCTTAGAGGGGCTAGGACATAGTAGTATAGCTGCGTTCTTGGATTATTTTTTCTTGTTCATACACTTTTTTTTCTAGCCTAACTCACTGGCCAAAATGGCTCTTGAGTCAGCCATTTTTGCGATGCCAAGCTGAAAGTTGCATTTGCTTAGCATAACAAAAAAAACATTATTTTTTTTAAATGAGGTAAGTACAGGGTCGTTTACATCAAACGTTACATTTATATCAACTTGCAAGAGTCACCAAGAACAGGCTCAACTTTTTCCAAGACAACATTAAATTTCATTTCATCATAGCATATGTATTAGCAATATTGTCATATAATGTACCCGCATTTAGCTCTAATGACCCCGTAGTGTCTGGTTAGGGTGGACACATTCTTGACCGGGTTCCTTGAGATCATTGTCTTCACAATTCGAAACAGTTGATTGCTTCTCACAGTTTTCTCCTTTATTTTGAATCGCTTTCTTTACTTTGCATCCTATTGAGCTTATCTTTGTTATATTCAATCATAATACCTTGAAGTTTACGACGCTTGATTTGAAAAATCACAATCTATGTTACGAAGTGTGGTTACTAAAGCTTTGAAAGTAGTGTAACGTTTGATATGAGCCACCCTGCATACGTGTGAAATTAAGTATGATGTCAAAAGGCGTTATAGATAGCTGGGTTTAAGAACTTGATTGATCAAAAAATAATCGCATCGACACCTGTTCATCAGATTTTCACAAAACAAAGGAAAAACGAAACTCATCACCAAGAAGTGAATAGAAAAAGAAAGACAAAAAATGAAAGAAGTCAAATTGCTTTGGCTCTAAAGCGGGCGAAATATTGGGTCACAGAATGTTGCGCTATATCTTGCACAGCATCACCCTACTTTGAATGATTGTTGTCATTTCTTCAAATCCTACCAAGCCAAACCGTGTGAGCTGGCCCCTCTACCTTCTCTTTGCTCGAACCTGGTTTCATTGGTTAAGAAGTTGCAACTCTCGTTGTTGCGTTTAGGACCCCATGAACGATGCATTTTGGAACTGACGACAGGGCCCCAAAAAACTTTGTATCACACTAAACATGGATGGAGTAAGAGCTTCAGATCTTGAGGATTGGAAAGACAGGTCGTAAATTCGGGCCAAAAGACGAGAAGAGGATGGAAGATGGACAAAGAACCCCGTTCACCTCTCTCCCCCTCGGTTTGCACGTACTGTATGCATTTGTCATGATCTGAACGATGCCAAAGGATGCTCACTTCCTTCTCATGCCTACTTATAAACACGTGAGCTCCCTCTCATTTCAATGCCCACCTTTTTTTCGGATTGCTGATTTACCCATTAAATGTAATTTTATTGACATTTGAAAATAACTCCTAGGATGTACGGTATTTCTTCTTGGTCTGGAGTTGACCTCGTCCAATTCCGAGATGAACCCTCGTGATATCTGGAACCAATTTGATATGGCAATTGAAAGAGACGTTGTTCTCTCATCCCATTTATGGCACCACAAAGGGTCTCATTCACATCCATTTCATTATGGGGTTATAAAGTAATTTATTCAAATATTCCTACCTTTTATGACTAGCTTGTTGAGGAAAGGATTGACACGCATTCGTTAGAACTGTCGCTCTTCACCAACAACTTCATTAATGTCAACCGTGCAAAGACTGGTCCTCTATTCAATTCTTCATGCCGATATCCAATTCTCACCCCCACTCCTCTTCCAAAAACCATTGGGGTCAAATTGGTGGTTCCGAAGCCCCACCTCTAAATCAACCCCCAATTCGAGATCGGGTAGCAGCTTCTATCATCATCTTGGCTCGGGAATTCCTGTCGAGGTTGGAGGTAAAAAGCGTACAATTACCTAATTCCGTGCTCCGACATGTTTATTGTTTGAACAGCCAGACGACGAATTCACAAACCCCGGGGGCACCCCGAATAATCCTGGCCCCATCCAGCAGCAACGAGATCTCACTCATAAAAGGCGTAGAAGTACGAGCACAGCAGTGAACGTACGTAATAAGGCAAGTAAGCAGTCAGTAGATAGTAGTCGGTCCTCGAGAGTAAGTAAGCATTGGGTGGAAACTTTGCATAATAGACCCTTGGTTTCAGTCCAGGGTACCGACTGGATGGAAGTACGTAGACGAACGTAGCTCCGATGAAATCTGCATTAGGATTCCCCGCTCTGAAAATAGATCTCACAATTTACGGCGAGTACATATCCTGAGGAGGTAGGGTGGAATCGTTTTCAGAGGTTCCCCCGGCCGTTCTGCGGAATATTATTTGCGTAAATGTCGCTAAATGCACTAACGGCAGGCACAACGGACAAACGCTTGAGAGAGTACGAGAGCCTCAAAGGGTGGCGCTTGATACATTGACAATGTTTAAGTACATTGTAGTACACTATAAAGGGTGAAATTTTTATCAAAGAAAGTTGAGTTTCGCGTATTTGTCTTTGCCTTTTCTGCAAAGCTAGAGAATAAACACTTTATTTAGAAGAATGGGCAGTAAGTTTTGAAAGTACTAGGAAAGTTGGCATAACATCTTTCCTTTTCCACAAGGTCGGTCTATGTGTAGTAAAAATGTCCTTAGCAAAGTGTTTTCCATTACTTTTCTCACTGGTGAAAATAGCTATCCTCAAGGGATTTAGAATATGAAAAAATGACCTTTTAATTGCAACCATAAGTGCTCACTGTATCGTTATTGTTGGGTCTCCACGTGAAATGGCCATGGACTTCTGAGGCATTCCAGTTGCCTCCTCCCCCTTCCCCCAAACAACAATTATGGCTCCGACAACAAACAATAACTAAAAGCCAAAACCTCACAAGATTATAAACGTTCCTGATGGTTCAATTCAGTGTCTTCAAGAACAAAAACTCAGAGTGGAGCCACCCCAAAAAACTTAACACATATTGATTGCTCTCTATGGCTCTTTGTTGGTCTACACGTTATATTTGGTCACCGAGGAGCTCTGAGGGTTGGCCTGACCTCGCCCAGAGGCAAAAAACTGCGAATTTCTACCATCCAACCAGACGTGGGTCATGTCAGTGTTGGCTCGTTGGTTGCACTGGTTTTTGTCAATATGTCGATTCTCTCCACTCAGCAACGGCAATAATAATAATAATAGACTTGGAATCCCCGTGTAAGTACAGGTAATAAAGACCTCGTGGAGGAAATATTGACTGGTCTGTATTGCTCCCATGTTTCTCTTCCAACAACGTTGTCAGTCTTGAACACTGAAAGATTCTCATACATCTTTTGCGAAGGGTTCCTAAAATATGACTTGGTTTCCAAATCCCCTTCTAATAAAAGGCTCCTCATTTGGACAAGGTTTTGTTTTGGCAGTGCTGAGGATCACGTTAGCTCATCTTATTTGAGTGGCTTGAATGGGAAGCGTAACCACCCAACTAGTAATTTTAATTCAATGATTTTGATGACCCTTATTAGCTGGGAACTTCTTGGAATGACGGCCCTTCTAACGTAAGTTTGAGTTGTTGAACTTGAAGTGAATTCGTGGCTTGAGTAGAAACGAATGGGCAGACCCTAAAACAATTATGCTGAATCATGTGGATTCTAAACTCCTTCCAAGACAATGTAGTACAATTAAACATTTTTAGCCAAGGAGTATAGCAGGAATCACTCGCAAGGTGGTTGGTCGTCGTGGAATTAGAGATTGCAGCCTGGCGCCGAGTGGTTGGTTCTTAGTGGTGATTACGAGATCCTACTCAAGATCCATTTTCATTGCAAAAACGTCCCAACCGTAAAAAGTTAACTCCGTCATTAGCAGCACGTCAGCGTTATGCTAAGAGTAGTAATTCTTAGAGTCCGACGGCCTCCCTCCATGAGTAACACTAAGTACTCAGCGCAACAAAGCGATGGTGGTCCAACTCACGCAACTCCTTCAAAAAAAATCTTTTTTTAACCCACATATGAGACTTAGTTTTGAACATAAATCCCTGAAGAGCAGAATTTTAATCTAAAAATATTCATGGTGAAGATCTTTGGGAGTGATAACTTGGACCAGACGTCCTATTTCCATGGAGTGAATAGGGAATGCCCTAGAGGGCCATATGAGTCATTTCGGCTGTCTTGGGCTGTCCGGGTTATCTCGTGACCAGGTCGAGATGCTTCAGCAATCGGTCGGTGTTTTCATGTGGTTCGCGTGATATCGTTCCAAACTGGATAAGACACGAGATCTGACAATGACGGGTTCGCATCGAATCACTCATCATCCATTCCAAATGACTTAATAAGGAGGCTAAATAGTGAATTGAATGCCAGACAGAATGGATGGTGGTTGGCAGTGTTTTCCAGCTTGATCTCGATTCTCAAGCATTGTCCGGACCATTCGAACGAATGAGATTCGTCCGAGGGGGAGTTTGACATTCATGGATTGGAGTGGGGAAATTAATGATTCCTCTCTTTTGATGAGGCCCCTGGTTTCTTTCCATTCCTTGAAAAACAGAATTCCTCGTTTGATTTGAGCAATTTTTCATCAATTTAATTCCGAATGGAATGGATGGCCCACCACACGCTCGCTTGACTTTCATTCTCATTTGGACGATGAACCACTGAATCCGCGGGTTTCTGACTCTCATTCATGAGCCCAAGAGAGTGAATATCTGACGTTAAGAAGTCCACGGGATTCGCGGGAGAATCAATTCCAATTCCAACAGATGTTTCGAATGAAGGACTTTTTAATCATTCTCATTGCCTCACTCGGATTTGACGCCCTTGGAAGCAGGCCCATTTGCCAATGGTATTTCTTGTTTTGTCCGGCTTTGAGAGGGAAGGATGAAGGTTCCACATGGCATCATTGTGAGGCTTGATGACATCTCCAACAAGCTTGGATGGATGTAAAAGAGCATCATGAGTGATTGCATTGTGCCAGCAAAAACGTTAATCACCAATGACAGCTTCCTTCACAGACAACAACTCATGATGGGCATAATAATCCATCCCTCCTGGCAGGCTAACCAGCCAACCATATTTCTTGCCTCCTGCCAAACCACCGAGAAAGAAGTCGAGAGACGCCTTGGGCGCAGAGTCGAGATGAAACAAAAACCTAATAATGGGAGCTAAAACAAAACAAACTTGTCTCTTCGAACCCAATGCCTCTCAGACCTCTGACAACGGGGATGGAGATACCTTCGTCGCTCATTGGCACAAGCCTTCCGTCCAATGATCCCAGTGCTCTGTGAACTTCCAAGTCATAATTTCCCACACAAACTTGCCCAAGTCATTAGGAGCGCATTCGAGCGAAAATATGGCAATTAATGAATGAACTGGATGGACCAAGAGGCAATAATTTTAAGCTCGATCAAACAGGAAACACATTCTTGAGCCAATTTGTCGTGTTGATTTGGTTCCCACATCTGGAAGGAGAGGGAGATTTGAAGAAAAAGTGTCTCGTCATCATTGGGATGGCTCCTCAATTTCACATCGCAGATCTGGACAAATTGATGTGACATGGCTAAAACCATCCATTCATTCATCAGATCAAGCTCGCCAAAGCATTGGATGCAATCTCGATCCACAGAAGCATCAGAGGGGCGTAGGTCATGAAGACCCTTGTGATTATTTGGCATGTTACTTGCGAACACATTTACGTACACTTAACAATTTGAGGCGGGATTTTAGTCAGTTTTTATGAGAATTACTTACCAATAAAAGGTACAAGACCGTCAAATGATGATAAAAATTGCCTGTTTGTTTTCAAATAATGATTCAATTTTGTCCAAAAAAGGCAAAAAGATTTTCATTACTATTAAAAATCCAGGCCCTGCCAACGATCGCATCACAAATTGCTATGGAGTTTTGAAAACTTCTGTCATTGGCATTTTGAGGTCCCATAGCGTCGTTTTGATTAAAACGGCTTTTCCCCCATGTGAGACACTCCATGAAAAGGACATTATTATTCTGCTGGAACTCATTTGTGAGCTGGGTTGAAAAACATAAAGTTGCCCCATCATGTTTGGACAATCTACGGCGTTCGGGATGGAATACAGAAAAAAACCTTCAGATTCATCTCGTCATGTGAATAAGTTTTCCAAAACGCATCGAGATCCAGTGAGGATATTTTTTATTCAATTGGATCGAAATGGATGTTAGCCATACATGGGTGTACTAGTAATACATGACGCTTACTCGACGCATATTAGATTATAAATCATATTGAACGAAACTGACGACTGGTGTTTGTAACTATACATTATACGTCGTATAAAGGAAAGATATCACAGACATGGTGGTGAGAGAAACAGGGGATTGGAGGGTACTTTTCCGAGTTGAAAAGCTACAGAAAACATACCTGAAAACGGAGAAATTGCAGAGGGGAGAAGAAGAGAAAAGAGGTAGGAGGTCTTAAAGGGTTCTTCTTCTGCCTTGCTCAAGATTGGAACATTGGAAAAAGTGGATGGAGGAAGTGAGAGAGGGGGTTATAAAATTTTCCTGATAGAACGAACGACTCTATCATCACCATAAAAAAGCACCCGACCAATTTTCCCCTGCCTAGTTCTCTTAATTTTTACAAGGCAATTAAATCACCCGGTTAATCTGTACGTCGGAGATTGAGGAACCGTCCACAAAATTGGGAGAACTTGACGCTGAGGTTAGTTTCCGTTCACGTTCACTTTGGGTGATGACGCGATGAAGGGAGAGAAGGAGGGCTGATATTTGGAATTGGGGTCTGAATTCGAAACGAACAATGAGAAACTGAATTGAGGAGAGTCAAGTGGAGCCTGGAGCGGGAGCAGCTCGTTTGTAGATCATTATTACAAGTCTTGGACAAAGATGACCATGAGTAGTGGGCAAGGAAGAGTGGTTACAGAGCACGGATGATCACATGAGAGGAGCGAGCGAGCGAGCGAGGAGGCCTCAGAAACTTGATTTTTCACTCACTCATGGAGCTGCTCAGCACTCCCAAAGCAAGACGGGGACTGCGTGGAGTACTTGAAGGGGGTCCGAGGGTCCACTTGACTAAATTACATGGTGTACAGGTTCACTTTCGATGAAATTGTTCTCCGGCATGAAGAGAAGAGAGACGGAAGATACGAGAGAAGAGGAGGAGAAGAATAAGACGAAGGAATATCTGACAGTTTGCCCAACAATTTTCTTCCCGTTTCAAAAGTTCAGGGGTCGATGGATGGCAGTCAAGGGAGGTGGGTTGACCAGGTTCTTGAATATTCTCTCCGTTCATCATAACGGAGAAGAATTAAAAAATCGTGAGAATCCCCACTCGACTCAGTGGGCCCCAGAGAACAATGGAGTGGAGTAGATTTTCAACATCCCATTAAATGAGTGTCCCTCCTGTTCAAGATTGGATTTATAGCCTGGCCTCGTCTTCCATAATTTCGGCTCTCCTTGGGCAGTTCTAGATATGAATGGTCATGGTTCGCGTGGAGTCCTGCTCATCGGGCGTGGTGGTGGTGAGGACACTCTGATAAGTGGAACTGCCCATGCTTCGGGTAGCCATGGACTGGTGAGGGTTGTAGGTCTCGTATCGGAATGAATTGGTGTCGGGAGAAAATGCTGACGTGTTCAAGATTCGAATGTCGGGCAGGGCGTAGCGAAGCTTGTCCCAGAACAACTTATCACCCCATTGTAAAACGATCCCCGTTTTCATGTAAAGTCTCAAGTCTGGGTCCAAATCCCGTCGACTTGCAATATCACCCAAGAGGATCACAATGAGTTTTTTCCCACGATTGCAACGCAAGGCCGTGTGAAGGCCTGATTTGTAGTCGTAGCGCGACCATTCACACTTAAGAAAATGTTCAGACAAAACGATCACAGTCCGACGTGACGCTTCGGCCGCCTGGACAATCGCATCGGGGATCTGGTGGTAGATGTGATGATGGTGATGGGGATGATGTGCTAGTGGAATCCCGCCCCCATTGATGTGGTGAATGGCCGGAAGGTCCCGATAGAAGAGGCACAATTTGTACTGCTGACTAGAGGTCTGGGAGAGTTCTAGCTCTGGGGCCAAGACTTGGCGGAGAAAGGCCTCGTCCTTGGCACTGTAAGCAATGAACGCGTCAAAGATCTTATCAGCGTCGTCCATGATACCATCAATGCGGTGGAAGAAGCGGATCCCATATTTGCTATAGAGCCAGAGACGAACCTTGTTCCGGTACAAAAAGACAAGCACCGCCAGGATAATGAGGAGAACCACCACGGCAATTACCGAGAAGAAAATGGGCAGGAAATCGAACAAGATCTTGCTCACAATCACGGAACCACCCGAGTCGTTAGTGTCATCCTTGTTATCTGTGGCATAAGCCAAGTCACTCTGGCCGTCGCCCATTGCCTGCTGAATGTGAGTGGTGGCCGTAATGGCCGATTCCTGGAGACAATTAGTAATGTTCAACATGGACGAGGTTAACACTTCACTCCCGGCCTCATTCGAAGACACGCACATAATGTTAGACCCATCTAGAACAGTGGCTCTATTGCGCACCAGCCAGAGACGGAAATTCTCCATAAACCGGCACGAGCAAGACCAATGATTTCCAGCCAATTGAACACTCTTCAAGTTGGGATTGAGTGCTAACGTCCAGACGGGAAAGTCGATGATCTGGTTTCCATGTAAGAACAGCACTTCCAAACTTCGGAGGTCCTCAAATGTCGCATTGCTCACGCTGTGGATGCGGTTGTTCTCCAAATGGAGCTCCCGAAGGAATAAGAGACCATGGAACTCGTCACCTTGGAGCTTGCTAATGGCATTGTCCTCCAAGTGGAGCACTTCAAGCGAGGCCAGTCCATTGAAAGTGTGGTTGTCCACAATGCTGATGAGGGAATTGTTCAGATAGAGCACTTCCAAGTTTTTCCGACCAATGAAGGTGTGAGACGGCAGCAGTTCCAGGTTGTTCCCGTCAAGAAAGATCTCGGTGGCATCCATGGGTAATTGCTCGGGGAGCTCCCTGAACTCAGCATTGGAACATTCGGCAATGTTTTTGGTCCAGGAGGTGTCATGGTAGCAAGTGCAGTTGTTTGGGCAAGTCATTTCGCAATCACAAGCATCGTAATCGCAACAGTGGCAGAGAGCAAAACAGTGTGTCTTGTAACTGCAGAGAAACTCCTCTATGCGAGCGTCCACCAAAGGCACGAAACTCTTGTCCCTTGAGTACATGAGTTGACAATAAATGGACTCGAGGTCGGCCACATGGGGCAAGTTCTGTAAGGCATTGGCCTCCTCATTGTTTATGGACTTGAACCAAGCCATATGGCAATCACACCGGATGGGATTCCCGCCCAAGTAGAAGTTGGGTAACTCGTGAGGATAGAGGCCATTCGCCATCAGCGAAGGACTGGACACCATGTCTGGTTGATCCTGGGACAACCGCAAGCTGTTGCGGTCCACCATCTCCAACTGATTAACTGACAAGTCCACTTTCTTCAACTTGGACTTCTTGAAGAAAGTGTAGGGCACGAGAGTGGCTATTTCATTGTCATTGAGCAGCAAGGTCTCCACATTATTTGGAACATTCTGGGGACCGAGTTCCTTGATTTGATTGAAACTCGCGTCAATGTGCTTGAGTTGGGACTGGCTTTCGAGGGAGAAGTAATTTTCCAGTGAGCGGATCTGATTTTGATGCATGTCCAACCACTGGAGAGTGGTGGGCACCATGGCGTAATCGAAAACAGATATTTCATTGGCCGACACGTTCAACCATGTCAGATTGGGCAGATTCTGGAAGAGCCCATCAATCCGAGTCAACTTATTACCATCCAACCGAAGAGCTTGCAAAGGCTTGTTTGAGTCAAATGCACTCTTTTCGATGTCCTGAATTCGATTCAGAGACAAGTCCAACACTTGAAGAGCAGGCAATCCATCCAATTGAGAGGAAGTGACGTTGCTCAAGCTATTGCCACTGGCCTGAAGTCTCCACAAGGCCGGGAGTTGGAGCTGACTAAGGTTCTTCAAGTGGTTATGGCTGATAGCAAATGATTGGAGATTCTTGAGATTGTTCACGGCGGTGGGAATGACACCCAAGCGATTGTGGCTCAGATCAAGCACTGTGATGCGCGTGGCATTGTTAAAAAGGGCCTGGGGCAGTTCTTGGATGTCATTGAAGTCCAAGAGCAGGTGCGACAAGTTGGGGAGTTTGGTGAAGATCCGACCTGGTAATTTCGATGTGAGATCATTGTGGGAGAGAACGAGGGATCTGAGGGCGGGCAAAGGGAGATTAGGTAGCCTCGACAGCTTGTTATGACTCAGTTTGAGCGATTGGAGTGCATTCAGGCCGCGGAAATCCCTCGCTGAGTCAATGGAAACTAATGCATTGAAACTGAGATCCAGGAAGGTGAGTGCCTGGAGATTATCCAGTAGCGGAGCATCCACGGATGTGAGAAGATTACCCGACAAATCCAATACCTCCAGAGATTGGCTCACTGGCCCTTGGAGGAGGGTCGATGGCAGCTCAACCAGGCTGTTATTTGACAGGCTAATCCTCTTGAGTCGCATTGCATCTTGAAATAGATCTTCGGGTAAGGAGGAGAGTTGATTGTTGGCCATATCCACAAAGTGGAGCCACGTCTTCATTCGCAAGATATTTCCCTTGAGAGAGCGAATATAATTGTTGTTGAGACGGAGTTCCTCCAGTTTGGGCCAAGTCTTCGAGGTCAGATACTCGGAGGAGAGATGGGACAAGTCATTGTTGGACAAATCGATCTTTTGGACGGACTCCAGGCACGTCAGACTGCTCCCCAAGTCGGCAAGGGTGCCAATTTCATTGAGGGACATATTGAGTGACGTCAGCCTCGTCAGTGGACAGAGGGCGTGGGGTGAGAGGTAACGGATGTAATTGCCACTCAGATCGAGATGCTCAAGAGCACTCAAGCCCACAAAAGCGTCCGTGCTCACGGAGAGCACCCCTGCATTGCGGGTCTTCACCGTCAGCGACCGCAACTTATCCAACCCATAGAAGGCCCGAGGAGGGATGGCTCTCAAGTGACAGCCATCTAAAGTGAGCTTCTTGAGGTGTTGGAGGCTCCGGAATCCATCAGCCTCCAATCGACTCAGTGAGGGCTCTCGACACCTCACGGTGAGGCTGAGAGTGTGCTCGGAAGGGACCACCGAGAAATTGGTTTTCTCCTCAGCCGAGTTGATAGCCGACAAAGAACAGATCAGAGCTAGACCATCTTCAAACGGAGACGGCTGACAATCGTCTGGCACTGGGGGCGGGGCACCATCCGCACCACCACCAACCAGGAGGCCTCCCAGGGTGAAAATCAATGAGCATGACCATAACCAGCTGGACATGGAGTAGACAATGCCAAGACGGAGGATAACGGATGGCAAAGCGGATCGAGATGATCCTCGTGTTCCATCATGGAACATCGAGCCACTACGTTTGCGCTTCATTCTTGCAGTCCCATTGGAGCGTGCTCCTCCTCAAAACATCGTGTTCCAAGGTTCCACCATCGAACCGAGGACTCAGTTGTGCATGAATTTCCGGCTTAGTGCCTCCTTCCTTGGACAACGAGGAAGTACCATCTCTTCTTATCGACAGAGGAGTCAGTTAATTGGAGCAAGGAACCCAAAACATGCCTGGAACATAAAGAGATGGGAACATGCTTTAGATAAGAGCGCACACTCGCCTGGCATGGAATACTACATGAATACATCAATAACAGCCACGGCATCGAAACTTAGCAAGGCTAATAGACTCTGGACAGATAATCGTTTATGGCCCATATGCAATCCATAGTCCACTCGACATTCAACGTGCCTCATCTATTCATCCCTTGACCTCATTTCAACCTACCATCCCAAATAAGTCTAACACAATCCAATTTGTTAAGGTTCAGATAAACAATATGTCAGGGAATCTCCCCCCGTTCCGTTTCAATCTCATTGAACCTCTTTCCAACCTATGCTCGTCTCTGGCATTGCCTCAATTTTCACTCAGGGCCTGTCATTATGATTATTGGCCATGGAGTTGGCAGAGACAAGAGCGAAAAAGAGGGCAAGACGAGATCTTCCGAAAGAAGATCAAGAATGAGAGGTCAATACGTATGCTCCTCCAACCAATAACACCAATCCCACAAAGGGTCGATGAAATTTAGGATTTCCTCTCGATTCCCAACAGTCAAACCAACTTGGCAACGATCTAATGAGATGCAGAGAAAAGTCTCGTAGTTTTGCAAAAAGAAATCGCCTGGCACGCGTCTAGATTTAGGGAATCTATTGGGAGAGGATTTGTTTTCCCATTCCATCTCGTGCTCCGTGGATCATTTCCATAATTGTGAGCACCACTAAAGCAGCTCGGTTCAATGTGTGCCTGTAACGACAAGCAGAGTCGGAGCATTGCATCCCCACGGATGCAACTCATCGCCCAAGATGAGCAATTCACGAGTCCGTTTCCCCTCTACCAATAAACTCTCGAGCTCGTTGGAAGTGACTCAGGAAGAGAAGAGCAAGAAGAAGCAGAGGAAGCCTCTCTCTCTCTCTCTCTCTTACTGTCTCTCTTGGCTGAATTAATTAATGTGTACACATTTACATTTATATGGCAGTCAGGAGTAAAGACATTCTCCTGCACAGCGAGTGGGTTTCTTCGCTAATTCTCTGGCAACTCTTGGTCGACATTCAATTGCACCCAGAAGACGGCCGTGAAAGCGAATTTGTCCCGCTTATCGGACTCGCGCAGGCTTCAAATCTCGCTACCATTTTCTAATTGCTCTTTGGTTCTCTGGTTGTCTGTCTGGAAGGTAGCGGAGGCAAAGTTGGAGAAACTAACTGGTTGTGGAGTCGAATATTTCAAGTCAGGACTGGTCCTTGTTGTGGTTCAGAATGAAGGGATAACCCTCAGATACTGAATGACGGAGATGGAGATCGATCCATCTGGCTTCATCTCCATATCACTCAATGGAGCACTAAAACGAGCGATCCTATCTTGGTTTACAATCGTAACCAGACAAGAGTACAGTGCATATACTCGGATGTTCAATTGGAACGTGAAGCGGCTAACTGGATCAGGATATGTTCCAATACAATTCGGGATCTGTCTGTCTCTGTGTGGCATGTTAAGCACGGACAAGGGAAGAGGGAAGATAATTTACCATTCGGGTTGGTGCCACTAATCATTTTACGGATTAGCGCCTGTAGAGGACTACAATTGTCTGCTGGCTCACATTTCCCTGACTGTTCCTTGGTTAGTTCCAAAGTGGGTTTCTGTTTGAGCCATCACTCTGCCTGTTGTCCAGAGGATGTGCTCGGATGCCAATTTCCAAGGATTATCAGAGCTTTGTTCCGACAGGACTTGTCTTCCTCTGCTCTTTTTGACGCGGTATACTTTGCAGAGCAGTACTTGTCCATGGACTAAATGATATCCGAGAACCCCAGATGGAACCAAGAGACCAGGAGAACCCGCGAGGAACGAGGTGGGACCCTCCTTTGGGTCTCACCACCAAAATGGATGTGCATGGATTAGTTTTAACTGGAAAAGAGGGGGAGGGCGAGAGATACTATTTTAGATTGTCCCAGAGACCCAACATACATAAACTAGTGCCAAACTCGAAAACCTTTCTCAATGTTTCT
>NC_081444.1:13737358-13737463 GCF_007210705.1 Tigriopus californicus | reverse complement strand
AAACTCGAAAACCTTTCTCAATGTTTCCGCGATGACATTTGCAAAAATACATCGACATTGCGTTCAAAAAGCATATCTCAAATTTCATAGCCCTAGAGACTTGAC
>NC_081444.1:13737233-13737322 GCF_007210705.1 Tigriopus californicus | reverse complement strand
TTCCGCGATGACATTTGCAAAAATACATCGACATTGCGTTCAAAAAGCATATCTCAAATTTCATAGCTCTAGAGACTTGACTTCAAACA
>NC_081444.1:13727698-13737201 GCF_007210705.1 Tigriopus californicus | reverse complement strand
GGTTAATCCATGGGAACCTTTGGAAAAAAAACAACAACTTGGGAGTTCATTAAGCAGCCGTCGGCTTGGATGGCCGTTTCTCCAATGTTCCTTGTAGTTACATGGCTGTAGCGTTGACGTTGTAATTAAAATTGACAACTTACGAGAGCTCGAGTCAAGGTAGCTTTTGATCATAAAATAAGCATAAATCTAGCCACTTCCGCTCTTGGATTTGGTTTGCATGGCTAGGTATGAAGCAGGTGCACGTGTAGGTTTACTAATCCTGCTAAAAATCCGGGAACTTTGAGCTTGTGATTTGTGACAAAGGGATGACTTATGTTTCAACATTTGTCATCGGGGGATTTCTCGCTTTTAGAAGTTAGACCCATTGCGAACAGACGGGGTTTGGGGGCAACGAAAAACATGATGAGAGATATTCATTACTCTTTTCTTTCTTGTTTGTATTTATCTTTCTCTGTCAGCATTGAAAGTTTTCATAATTAATTTCAGTCTGGCTCATTTCCACGCCCGCTATTTTTTGCCTTTCTTTGGGTACGTCGCATCACATGAGAGCGACGGGACAACAAACAATTCCGAATCTCCCTCTTAAATGAGTAAATCGAAAGTTGTTGAAAGGCAAAGCCATCAGACAAATGAACAGGCTTAGGCGTCCATGAACTGTGAAAAATGTTCGAGATAGATTTAAAAACAGCCTACCGAACGCTAGGATTAATGTTGCAGGTTTGCCACAACGGGGCAGTATAAACCATGTATGGATGGAATGAGACCCAAATTTTTGCGTCCATGGTTGAAAAAATCGATTGAATGAAGCACTTGCCCATGTCAAAACAGAACGGCGGTTCGTGAGAGTCACTATGGAGACAATGGGTCTGGCTTGTTGTGCGTGCCTAACAAAGCCAGAGCCCAAGAGCGAAAGAGTGTGTTGTAGTGCCCCAACTTTGAGGATCGAGCAAAACCCACAAAAAGGTACATAAATCAATGTACTGTAAATATTGGCCCACCACACTTGCCCCTCTTGTTGGTCGTCCAAAAGAAAAATCCCATTCAAAGAGATGGAACGTGGACCATGAGGCAAAAAACACACACACAACAGTTCCGGGCTAAAAATAAAGTCAGATCAGAGTTGTGAGATTGAGGCTACAACCATATTTCAAACGTGCTTGGCTGGTTTTCATATGTGATTGAGCCAGATAGGAGCCAATCCCTAGCATAGGGAGTTCACAACTCCATTTGCTAGGTGGCCAATGTCAGGATTAAACGTGAATCATGAAGCCAGGGATGTGTGAATGGTGAACACTATGGGCTTCTGCCAAAGAGCTGACAATTTCAATTTTGTTGACGTTATACAATTGATGCAGGTAACAGTTGGAAATGACGGGTGAAAGAGTCGTTCAGGCATGCTCAATACAATGAGTGTATTCAATTCAGCGCTCATTGCCACCAATTGTCATGTGAAAGGAGGAGAAAATCTGAATTTGTCACCCACATCTGGCACCATTTCCCCATTGGATCCTTCCTTCCTCTTCTTCCTGTCTTGTGTCAATAGTAAAAGATCAACTTTCTTCAAACACCATAGCTTCTAATGTTCCACCAATTACTCGCGCCATGTACGAACACAGAACTGGTCACACCCTTCGTAATCTGACCTTTTCTGCCAATTTCAACCGGCATACCTTCAAAAAATGCTCGTCACGATCTCATCAATTCTACAGACTTGGTCAACTCTCCTTTTGCAGTGACTCGGAATGAAGGCCCATTCCTGGACAACCAGAGTCTATCCGCAGTTCCAAGACGATATTCGAAATCATCAACACGTAGTATGGCCGAACGGCAAGTGAGAGTGTGACAAATATCTCTCGAGTCCGCCATGTGCGATCGTTTCTCGTTACGGAGAGTGTTGTGGGTCCGTGCTGCGGGTCCTTGCTGAACAAGAATCATGGGACTGTGTAAACGTCGAAGGTGGTGGGTCTGCTGGGGCTCAACTGGCGTTCGATCTACCTCCCCGAATGGGGAATAGGAGGAAGAATGGAAAACCCCTTTTGGTACACTCCTGGGACTAGTTTTGGTATGGAAAAGACTATCTTCCCTTATGGCAGGTTCATCTGCTGCATACACATCCTACACGTACACAGTCCATACGTAGGTTCTCGGATCCCGAAGCGTAAAGTGGCTCCAACCACAGACTTAAAACCACTCCCAAGAGACACTCCAACATAGACTCAAACTTAGCTTGTAGCCAGTATCCACACTTGCTGATCTTAACGGTGGCCAAAATGAAGATCCTTGTCATATGCCCAGTTTCAATTAATTTCAAGTCAGTGACATAACAAAAGAGGAATGGGTAAAGCGTGTCATTGGGCGATATCGTTTGCACAAAGCTCGTCTAGTCCATAAAGAACATGTTGGAATTGGGCGCGAGTCTGCGCTCAAATTCTGCTCGCCACTAACCCGTCGAGATCGGTTGGTTCGGTTCAAGATTCTAAATCACGACGACGAGAATTTGGGCGGATCCTGGTTGAAAAGCGTAGCTCTCTGGCCAAGTTGTCTCTTTTATTTCACTTTTTGTCCCCAATCGCTGTGTGCGTGCTTGCTTCGCCGTCGCAGATGGCGTTGATCAGAGCGAGCGAAGTAGCTTTTGTTCAAAGTGTAACGAAGCCTTCAGCCAACATCAGACGAGAAAAATTAGTTGAAAGCAAAATTATGCCTCGACTCAGCCATCCGAGAATTCATATTCCAAAAAGCTCTTTCTCTGTGCCGTGGTAGCGTTCCAAACGGATCACATCTTCGCTTAACGAGACTCCGCAAAGCCAACCCACCCATGCATTTTAATATCTCAGGACCTCTGCATTTCACCCTTGGAGGATTTGAACTCGTTTGTGGGCTACTGACGAAAATAGCATCAGGGCGAACAAGTGATGCTGGTTTCGTTTTTCCAAGCTTAACTCGTCTTGACAGATTGCACAGAACCATGACATGGCAAGTGCAAACACGGACAGTATCCCATTCTAGACATCTAGGGCCCCAATATGGGTTTCGCTCTGAACAAAAGATGAGGGGCAAGAAATCGCATGGAGACGGAGGTGAATGAGAATGGGCCCTTTTTTGTATACCCCGATCATGTTCAAAACTGCAGGTTTGATTACTACGATAGCAAGCCGGTTCGGGGACATGTTTACGAGCTGCAAAAACATTGCAGATTTCTTCACGGTTTATTTGCAGCTTCCAGCTCATAGTGTATTCAGTACAGTCCAAGAATACACACACACACACACACAAACACTTTCCTCCCTGAGGTCCCTTTTTCAAGCCACCATTTCGATGAGGTTGAAGTAGGAGAGAGATACACATTTTATATTACCTATAAAGGAGAGGCAAAGAAAAGAACTCTTTTGCCTTTAGGTGCATTCCTACGGGTACTAACAATGCCAAAAAAAGTAAAGTAGAGTTTTATGTCATGACTATAATGTCCTCTGCATTTTCTCGCATCCCCCATTGAGTTTTGAACATGAAGCCGTTGTTGGGTTATTCGTGAGCATTAGCATCACTATATTCACTACCGCTGGAAGGGCCCTAAAGACAACGCCATCATGGGGCAAACTCGTTTCACTTCTGTGGTTTTATGGGCACTGAAGAATAGGCTCTCCATCTGCTGGAGACAATATTCTCAACGAGCTGAAGAGGCATTTATATTTACCCCAAGATTTTCTCATTCGAGGCGGCCTCAAACAGGCTCGCACAACAACAGCAACTCGATCGAGTCTTGCTGGTGCTGCAGCTACTCCTGCTGCTTCCGGTGGTGCTCATTCACTAATTCCTTATTACTCCTTCAAGAATTGGTGAGACGAGCGGATCCCGAAGTTGCATGTGGTATGTGAGGACGATGTCAATGCCATTTCTTTCTGGCAAAGAAGATCCTCATCTCAAATGAGGTCTTTGAGTAAAGGCCTCCCTTTGGCACACTTGAATTAATTAGACTTCCTCCGCCAACACGCCCGGCTATGGCTATCACCATCATCATCTCCTCCTTCCCTTCGCCGTCTCTTGAGCAAGAACAAAGGCCAAAGAAGGAGGAAGGCATTGACCTTGACCATTGTCTAAAGGATCTTCTGGCGTGTACTCCAAAAGATGGAATGAAACGAAATGATGATATGGGACATTGGACTAGATTCATTCGCTCTTCAAGATTCTCTGCATGTGGGCGGGGCTGGATCAGTCAAAGTCTCGTTCGCTTGGACGCTCCCGACTTCTGGAGAACCTGGAGAAGGTGATGTTCCACGTGTCTGGAACCATTTTGTGATGGATCCAAGATTTCTCCCTTTTTTCCCTTGGCTAAGTGGTATCTGTAGCCAAAGTTTTTACACTTGAGGGTTGGAGGAAATTTATGAAGTGACATGGCGAGGCGAGACTTTTAACTTAATTGGATTAGCTCCTCTTCCTTGACACCTCAAGGACAATGGAACAAAGTTTTGTTCCCTCTCTCAATTGACATCACTTGGACAGCCATGGAAAAGAAATCGGGATCTCGATTCAAAACTTGGACCGTACATCCGCCTTGGCAGTACAGCAGCCCTCTCTCAATTGACATCACTTGGACAGCCATGGAAAAGAAATCGGGATCTCGATTCAAAACTTGGGCTTTCCACCCAATTACTTTCACAATGGGGAAGAATAAAAACCGAATTGGCCATCTCAAATCTATTTTTATAATCCCATCTCACCACTCTCCACAGACGTGTTAGATTGATCCCTATTTTTATAATCCCATCTCACCACTCTCCACAGACTTTTAACTTAATTGGATTAGCTCCTCTTCCTTGACACCTCAAGGACAATGGAACAAAGTTTTGTTCCCTCTCTCAATTGACATCACTTGGACAGCCATGGAAAAGAAATCGGGATCTCGATTCAAAACTTGGGCTTTCCACCCAATTACTTTCACAATGGGGAAGAATAAAAACCGAATTGGCCATCTCAAATCTATTTTTATAATCCCATCTCACCACTCTCCACAGACGTGTTAGATTGATCCAACACGAACAATAATAGCCCCTCAGTTATCAACTAGTGACACGATCTTAGCCATCTGCTCCCGTCCAAATATCTATGAGCCCAAGGGATGCCTGCTTTTACTACACACCCAAGACACCCTGGAGCATGTTCTCAAAGATTCCTACTTTTCTTGGCACTCTGAAACGAAAACACTGAAACTTTTCCGACGGATCAGACATTCGATTCACTTGATTCTTGACTTGTCGGCTGAATTGTCCCGAACTTCTTGGGCGGAAAGAGATATGGAACTTGGATCTCGCTCTCAAGCACCGGGAAAAGACTCCCCCGTGTGTGTGTCGGTAATAAGTATGTGTCTCTCTTTCACGAGGAAACGAAAAGATGAGGAATTTCATTCTTCATGGAAGCAACTTTCAACTGGAGGCATCCATTCATTCATATGGTTCTTCTGTCTCCACGAGAGCGTTCTAGAAGGAACATGGGGGAGGGTGGTGTCTGAGATTGATTTCTTGAAATAGGTTAATGGCAAGCCATTCCATTTATTAGATTACTGTAATCAACCTGAGAGCTCACACGAACAGGATCGAAGTTGACTCTCTCAAAGATTGGTCAATGCACGGCTAGATTTCCAAAATCCAAAAGTGAACGAGAACTTGCCTCAATCTCCGCGATATCAATAACAAAAGAAGAGTCGAGTCAGCATAATCCAGGCTCCGCCAATCTCGGATTTCGGGCTAAAACGAAGAATGCTTACAATCTCGGTCCTGTGGTGTTTCTTGTTGTCTTTTGTTGTCTCACTTTTTGTGGTGCCACCTTTAAGCGCGTAATGACCTCGTTACCGACTCGTTTGATTCGAGCTCACACAGGAAAAAAAACCGTACCATCTGATATCTCAGAGAGAATCACTTTAAAGCTCACATGATGTGGGCTGCTTGCAATCGTCTTGGGTCTCTTTAGAGGGTGTGGGAGAGAATCGATTGTGGGCGTAATCGAGCTCGCCGAACGGGAGAAACTCGGAGACACCATCGAATCTAATAATGAGACTTCATTACCGCTAGAAGTCCCCACAACCTTCTAAACCACTGATTTCAGTCACGATGACTATGTAATCTATATATCTGTTCCTGGATCACATAATTCGGCATATTGGTGCATGAGCGAGCATATTCCTTGTTGAACTTCAAATGTTCTCATTTTTTATGAATTTCATTTTCCAATGGTGAACGCGCTACTTTTGTTTCCTCTCTCTCCATGGTCTGATGGATAAATAACCACAACAAAAAAGAGAGAAAAAATGTCCACGTAATATCGCTTAATTAGAATGTCCAAGTGGTTCTGCGGGACGAGGCCTAGCAACATAAATATTCGTCGTTATGAGAAACAATTAACCTTTTTTTCCACATCGAAAGTCGACTACATTTTGTGGTAGGGTAAGAGATTCGTTTAAATACATAATCTAGTCTTGTACTTGATCCCCACTAATCCAAGTTAAGACGGATGTATGAAATGTGAGGTAAGATCACGATCTGAAAAGAGATATATTTCTCTCTCCAAAATGTTTGCCGCAGTCCATCACAATGTTTTAAAAGGCAATTTAAATTCCATTTTATCCTGTGTGCGTGTGTGTATGTACTGTGAGTGTGTTCAATAAATTTTGTGTACACATTTGGGGGAGAAAAGGAGGCGGTGGCGGATGGGGATGATAAATATCTTGATGCAGATGTGTGCCAAAGGAGGAAAAAAGAATCTGCAGCATAATCAAACATTTATGAAATTATCTTGACACGCCTGAACCCGGGGCCAACGAAATCTCAGTAACAAACTCCATTCATGCACAAGGGATCTCAGTCTCATAATTCAATTGCGTCCTTGATTCATGACTCGATTTCCGGAAACAATCCTAAAAGTCGCTCCCAAAAATGAGTTGAGCCTTTCTTGGGCGGGTTTGGGGTGTCTCTATTGGATGGAGTGGCGAAAAATGGGGTGAGCCTTGAACAAATTCTGATGCCTCTTCACAGCTAGTCAATATAATCCCCTCGAGCACTTGGAAATGATGCCACGTAGTAAAATTTATGATGTTGTACACACCTCACACTTTTTCTTCCTTCTACCTCGGAGGCTATAAGTCGCTCTAAAAAGAGAATAGCCTCTTCGTGATCCTGGATCTTCCAATCTTCAGAGATGGGAACAACCCAAAGGAAAAGAGAGAACGAGAAGAACCTGTGAGGAATTGAAATGAATTTTCCACTTGTAGGGAACTGATTTTTCACTCATGGGGACGTTTCCTCTTCCCCAATCTCAGTTCTAGTCTAGGGGAGAGACAGAGGGGTGCGAACCATCTCTTGGGACGCTTCTGGTGGGTATTCCAGGGTGTAATGCTTCTCTCGTACCTTCCCTGGAACAACTCCCCTTGTCCCCTTGTGCCAAAGAGGGAACCGTGATGGTGGGTGTATAACTCAAGATGTCCAAACCCATGGCATCTTTTAAGCACAGTTCGAATGTTCCACGTCAATGGTGACGGGTTCCTGGAACCAGAAAACCCAGCCCAGACGGTCTTAAGACAAACGAGAAGACAGTACCAGAATACGGAGAGGAGCAAAGAAAGAGAATTTGTTACAGACATAAAAGAAGAGTTGTTTGCGTCGGAACAAGTCAAATTGAGAGACACTTGACAGCAAAGTCTCTTGAACAGGTGGAATCTACTCCCTTTGAAAAAGGGTTCAGTGTACTATTTGTATGTGGGGGTCATTAGAAAAAAAATCCCTGCAACTAAACGCTCATTCAGTACAATCAAAGCTCGGCCACCACACTGCCTCAAAATTTCGATTATGAAAAGATCTGGAGCTCGACTACTGAATATAGTGTCTCCCACTTAGAGAGCCACTCCCTCGAAATTTGTTAGAGAAAAGGCCCCCCCGCCATTTGCAACCATCCCACCAGGAACAACACGAACCGGGTTCAACACGAGGTAAAAATTTCCCATTTTCAAACTGCAGACAACATAATGTGTGTGTCTAACAGAAGAAGAAAAAAGCGACCCCGAGCCACAATGGGAAAAGTCGATGAAGTGGGCCATTTTCAAAAATTAAATTCTTTTCAGAGCCAACTCAAAGTGGTCCAGTCGTGTCGACAAGCAGGAAATGGGACTCGTTCCACCATTCACAAAACATGCAGATCTGTCTTGGGAAGTTCGTGGATGTGTAGCGGTGCTTTCACCAACGGTCCATTTTGGAATTCCTTGTCGAGGTTGTACATTAGTGGAAACTAGGAACTCATTTGGCCTCCTCAACAACTTTGATAAGACTCGGGAAGAAAGTTTGCTTTTGATCCTCTTTCTTGGTCCAATTTGCTGCTCCTTTCATTCGGCCAGGGTTTCTATTGTCTTTGAGAGACAATTCTTTAATTCTGGATCAAGTCTCCAGCTTATGGAGGGACCGTGACGAACACCCGAAAAATGATGGAGAACCAAGGGTGTTCCCAAGCTCATACTCACAATCTCCCACCGACAATTCTAGCAGAAAATACGTTGTGCAAACAGGAAAAGGGATCCCTTCTCCTTTCCGTTTGCTTAAGGAGGAAGAAGAAGAAGTCGAAGAAGCGTCTCTAATCAAATAATTGGAACCCGAGACCCCTGCATCCTTGCTTGATCCCTTTGCATTCAAATGGTGGCAACATGTTCACATACCTGAAAGTGAAGCATTCATTGTTTGATGTTATTCTCGACTAAAATCTGAGTGTAGAGCCATCATGTTTCATTCACAGGTGATGGAAACACGCGTTCGTTCGACATTATTTATTGTTCCAACAAGTTGTCCCTTCTCCATTTCTACTTCATCATTTGTCCCATTTGGAGTGACAAGGGAAAATGTCACCCGGCTAGATCCTCTGGAGTGAGATTTGCTCTTTTCTGCTTCCTGCTTCCAGTCTTTCTCTCCTATCATGATGCGAGAAATATATCTGCTTTGTCCCAAGACTTTGCCATCTTTTCACCACTTGCCGAGGTGGTCCAATGCAAACAAAGGTCTTGCTTGCTTTCTATCCGCAGAGAACATACAAATACAAGGTGTGTGGAACAAATCTGGCGTAATGAAGTGTGGCTTTCGGCATGAAATTAGATGGATCTCATGGTGCTGGAATTCAAAAGAGCATCATGCTTCTAATTGGTGCAGTTCCATTTTCATCCTATACGCCCTGTTTTGAGACCGTTCCAAGCGATATTTCAAGCTTGAAGGGAGGATTTAAAGCTCTTAGCTTTGGCATTCGCTGGCTAGCAAGCAAAGATGCTTGGGTCTTTCATCGGGAGATCTAGAAGATTGGTCCGTGAATGAAAGTTCATCGTCATGACAAAGATCTCAAGATGCTGACGTGTTTTATCTCGGCCGTAAATTTGCCTAATTTTGTTGTCAGTGCGTTCACAAGAAACTCCATTCAGTAGCAGAGAATATTACCCTTCACAAAAGACATGGTGTGTGCGTGGGTAAGTGTGTTTATATTTT
>NC_081444.1:13686380-13727647 GCF_007210705.1 Tigriopus californicus | reverse complement strand
TTTGATGCCAACGTTATCGACCACTTCCGATCTGATCTGGCTGTTGCTTCTACCGAATTAAAGCGCTTGGCACAAAGTTGAAGTTCTAATGAAAAGCAGGAACTTGGTAATAGCCTCAGGCTTTAATGAAAGAGTGATGCCGAATCCTAGAAGAGATGCCTGCCTACTGTAGCACTATATACTAGACACTGTAAGGGTGTGGTAGCCTGTTGCTTCGTGTCATTATTTGATTTCCTGCGGCCATCATTGGACCTCTCCAGGAGCGACCATGAGAAGAAAGCATTTCAGACCACGGAAAGAACCAACAATCCCAATGGTTCGCTCTCCACATGGACACGACAACAAAAAATTGAAAATAAAGGAGACCTCATTCAGAGAGCTTTCAAGAGAAAGCCTCCTCTCACAATGGGAGGAGAAGCCCTGGTAAGTGGCGTGTTAGGTGGCGTTCGGTAGTTCGGATACACTGTACTCTACGAATATAAGTTAGTAAGTGAGTGAGCGAGAAGGAGCAGCTGCAAATTCTCCACATTTGTGGTTTGATATTTGCTTTTCTCTGAAAGCCCTTTCATGAGTTGAAAAGGTCGTAAAAACAGTGAGGAACACCATCTCTCATCAATGAATAGCACTCGGCTCGAATCACGTTTAAGTACTACGGATCTGATCTCGTGCGTACGTACGAGCAGTTGAAGAGGCAAATCAAGTACGGTACCCACACGGAAGGACTTTGGGCATTGCAATTCCCGAGGAGCCCCGTTCCGCCGGCAAAGTCTCTTCCCACTTGAACACACCTGCAGGTTGTTTAGGCTTAGAGGGCCCAGATTTTGAGTATTTAACAGTTTCCGGAGGGAAAAGCCCGAAAGATAATGATCAGCACCAGGTGGGAAGGATATTCAAATTCTCTGTACTACTGGCTTAAATACCGTATGGTTTAGATCTGACAGGAATTTGGGTCAGTTAAACATAGTATGAACAAAAAAGAGGCTCTTAGCATGATGCTCCTTATTTGAGTTATTATTGTTGGCACTTGTTAGGGAAGTAAGAGCTAGGCAAATCGGGTTTGAATCAATTCTGTGCGTAGGTCCTGAAGCGTGAAGAGGGAACGAGGATGAGGCCAACAGCGGCTAATGGATTCCTTGAATCACCATCATCAACAGCATCAACCACCACATCCTTTGACCCTAATATTTGGAGCCCCCAACACACCCAAGAACATGGCTAAATTCTTAGAGGCCAATCAAAATTAGAGGCCAAGACCCCCCCTATCGGTCCAATTGAGTGAGCAGTCCCACCACAAATTGGATCAAGGCTATGAGAAATCAATACATCGTGATCCATGGACATTCCGCATGGTGACCTCCCCGTGGAGGTATCGGATTAATCAACCTAATCCTCCAGATCCACTTCCAACATCCTCAAGCCAGTAAGCAAGCAGGCAAGCAAGCATCCAAGCCCATTCATCAAGACCCGGAACAAATTAAACCACCCAAGGTCGAGCAACGAAAACCCGGACTTCAAAGTCAGATGGAACAAAAAACAATGGATCTCCAGCTAAAAGCAGGATTTTTTTCCAAAAATGGAATTTGATTCAACGAATAGTTTCCCCTCCATTTTTTAAGGGTCAGACTGTCCATCGTCCCAAAAAATGCGAGTGGATGTGCGTGCATTCACATACACGCCAATTAAAAACAGGCGTTTTGTGTATTCCATCTTAATGCCAAAGCAAAATCTTACATGGGATTAATGAAGAACGGCTATAAAAAGGCTGTTGACTTTGAAGAGTTCCGACCCCATTACAAGTAAGCTCGCTACATTTGACATGTCGAGTTTCTGTGAGTTTCGTCAAAGAAGAAGCCATGGGAGGGATCACCCCAGTTTCCTCTTTAATCAAGCGTATTTGCAGTTTGATACGATTTCAAGCCTGCCAAGATCGGTTACACTTTGGGGCACCAGAGGGTGAAATGCGAGCTGGGGACTGACAACATGGATAAAAACGCTTTGACATGAGGTCACATTTCTTGGAATTAATTAAAACTCTCAAGTGACCCCACCCCGTCACCAAAAAAAGCCACACTTCAATAATCCAAGAAACAGAGAAGGTCGTTTGAAATTCAGGACCGATTGTAGATAGATGGATGGATGGATGGAAGGAAGGAAGGAAGGAAGGAATGGAATTGATGCGATGAAACCGAAATGCGGGGATTTTTTTTTCTCTCTTGCTCCAGGCGTGTCATTGTGTTCCAATTTTTGTAGCCTGTCCGTCACTTTTTATCCTATTTTCTTTTCAAATTATTTTGAAAGACGTGCATCCAGAAGAGAGAGAGAGAGAGAGAGAGACGAGGTGTAGTAGTAGGCTTTGGGTTGAAGTCATGTTCTGAATTCGTAATGCCTACCAAGCCCCCGTTTCAATTTTTGTAGCCTGTCCGTCACTTTTTATCCTATTTTCTTTTCAAATTATTTTGAAAGACGTGCATCCAGAAGAGAGAGAGAGATAGAGAGAGACGAGGTGTAGTAGTAGGCTTTGGGTTGAAGTCATGTTCTGAATTCGTAATGCCTACCAAGCCCCCGTTTTTCTAAAGGAAGAAAACCCGACCACGACGAAGAGCAAGGACCAACATGCAGGTGAGATAAATTCGGAATGCGGGAAGTGATCAGAATCTAAATTCTCCCAAGGATTACATTTCCTTCCAAAAGAACAGCAGTCAGTGCTTTATAATGTCGCCAATTTTGATTGACAAGACTTTTTGAGCTTGACGGACCCCACCAAATAAAGTGTCCATCAAAATGTGAAATTTATGCGGACTCCTATGAACTTCTGGATGTGTGTTGTGTCTCAGATGAACACGTCAAGGACAGGTTGTAATTTGAACATTCTCCAATGAGCATGCAGAACAAGCCAATGAAGCTTTTAGCCTCAAGGCATCCTGTGTAATTAAAATATTGACAGTGGCTTCAAGAATTCGGTCGGCCATGAATAGACAAGGTGAGTGCTGGATGGCCGGCTGCCTCTTCAAATTGATGAATATTGGAATATGCAGATGAATTCCTTGGCAAGTACTTACCACTCAAGTTGCCTTTGAAAACATCCCGTCCACGCAGAGAATGAAGAGGCGTGGGTGCCACGTGGTTGTTGCCGCCACGAGACCAATCTTGGTTTTTCAATGTATACTCGCTTATAGGACTAAAGTGGACCGAAAATGATTCCTTGCGGTACTCCCTGAAGTACTTATGAGGGTGGGAATGTCGATTGTGACCATGTCCAATTGGTTCTTGGCAGGACCAAGGCCTGGCATTCCAAGAAATCATGACTGAGCCTAATCCAAATGCCATTCCACACCCCACTTATCCCGGCAGATTGAGGCTATGGAGCTAAGCGCTCAAGTCAAATGGACTTCATTACTCGGGGTGGAAATGCCAAGTTTGCGTCAAAACCTTAATGAAAACTTGTACACCCATGTCACCTTGGCCCATTGGTGCTCTTTTGGATGTGTGGGAATACTCGCTACAGCTCTTTCAAAGGGTCATTTTGTCACGGAGATCTTGGCCATCCCGAGATCGTGGGGGAGCAAAAGGCTTATTTCTTTTGATCCGGACCAAATACGAATGAGACGAAACGCAGTTCATGATCCATCAATGAAGGGGTGTTATAGACCCATGACAGGTGGGACATGGCCGATCTTGTCACATAGAGCTCCTCCGAATGTGGAAGATGAGCGTCAATGCCAATGAATAACACAGTATTCCATTAAAGGCGTTCAATGCCGAACGAGCACCAGCCTCCGTATGTAGCTCACTAGATCCAAACTTGCGATAGCCAAGATCGCCTATCACATCCCAAGAAGGCAAGATGTCTGGACTATGAATGTATGAATTCTTTGCCACGCTACCTGCTCTAAGAACCAGCCATATTTGTAACTGTCAACTCGGAAACTCTGATCTCGTGACTCCTTGATTGCCAACCTACAGTGGTACATACGAGCATACATGCAGATAGTGAGTCAGTCCACTGGTCGGCGCTTCAAGATCGCAGCAAGCCGACCATTATGTACTATGGGGCAAATGGGTGGGGTGACTTCTCGCGAGAAATGATTAGTGGCTCTTAAAATGAAGAGAAATTGTTCGCTGGGACGACAAAGAACACCACCATCACCGTCTTGAAAGAGAGGGGCAGGGGACAAAAAGCTAATGAACCGGGGATCATGAGTGTTGAACGAAATCCTCCTCATTTGCATCCACCTTTAGGACAACAACAAGAACTTCGACGAACCAGAAAAATACCCTCCAATCCAAGCCCGGCGAGGAAACAATCACCTAGAAATTGCCCACTGGGGGATCATATTCTTCCTGGTTGGGCTTTGTGCATGGTACACACACGAATACTGTAAAGCTGCTTCCAGAGGCGATTGCATGGTGGATGCTGAAAAATGGAGTTATTTTGTAATTTTCTTTCCCACCGCTGCCTTACAATGTGGGGAAAATATGACTTAACCTTGTACAGGATATAGGACGACATTTGAAGATCTTAATCTAAAGTTCATTTAGAATATCTTTTCATCTTGACAAAGCGTTTACTACTGACGTCCGGGAAAATGGACCTCAAAGTCAACCTGATTTCCTAAAAGCCCAGAAAAAAATGAATATTCATTAGTAGATCGTGCTAAAAGGGGGAAGAGATAACAGCTTCTCGATACACCTCACTAAAAGTCAATTCAAATTCAAATTGAAGACCATGAAACCTAGGTATAATAGGCGTTCAAATCGGGCAGGGATTTCTACTCGACCAACCTCTCGTGTTCGTCCCTATCCTTTCGGATAATTGGAATTCCTCGCTTGTCAAGTCAAGTGATTGACCCGTTTCCTTCACACATGAACTCTGCTTTGATTTCCGTAACGATACAATTTTGAAGTAAACGCTGGAAAGACTCATCTAATGAGATTACTAGACTATCTATCTTTCGTCGTCCCATGTGGAGGGGTAATACCCAGAGAATGGTCCATTCAAGATAGCGTTTTCTCGCGTGGGGAGAGCCGGGATTCAGGGTGATTGTTGGTTAGTTGTTCTATACTTTGCTCGGCCGTCAGTCTGCCGTTCAAGTACCAACCAACCAAGTACCATCACCTCATTAAAGTGCGACACTTTTGCACGGGCTCTCTGGACACGTGGACCCAAGGTGAGCAGGGAAAAAGGAAGAAGACAAATGATAAGAGTGTAATTGCATTAGTGCTTTCTTCTTATCTCGCGGGTCTGCAAAAAGGTGCAAAAAAGGGTGCTTGCAATTTAAACCCCTCGCCACATCAAAGGAAGAACAGGACCAAGAGGGAGAGGGACTTGAATTTGCCTGGTCGCTTAAAAGCCTCAATGCAATTCTTTACTACACTACACACAGATTACACCAACCAGCACCAGGAGAGGAAAGAATATATCCCACTATCCGGAACGATAAATTACAGCACACACAGAGAGACCTTTGGAGAACCCTGAGGCCATAAATTAAATTAAACTGATCAGTTTTTAGAGGGCCCTGCCTCTTCTTCTTCTTCTTTTTCTTTTGCCTTTTACAACACTGAGGTTCGACCCTTTCATTAGCATTCATGAGCAGGTTCGAAGAAAAAGAAGCCCTTGAGTTTTTGGCCAGAGAACGCGAACAAAAGGCAGGAAGACAAGAAAAGATGAAGGAAACCCCATACAGGTGTTTCCAATCGAATTATGAGCCTCGTTTAAGGCTCTTCAAAGGTGGAAAATGAGCCAAAGACCGTTGCCATAAACAACAACATCATGACTTGAAAAAGAAAGAATTAATTCCCTGCCACCACCATTCGCCTTATTTTGGTGGCCATGGAGATCCCGAAAGCGGAGAGAGAGAGAAAAAGAGAAGGAAATTAGGAATGAAGCAAAAAAAAAACCGCCAGATGAGAGCAAGACAGTTCTGTAAGCTTTTCTCTCCCTAATCGGACTTGAAACAAAGACCATTCGCCTTATTTTGGTGGCCATGGAGATCCCGAAAGCGGAGAGAGAGAGAAAAAGAGAAGGAAATTAGGAATGAAGCAAAAAAAAAACGCCAGATGAGAGCAAGACAGTTCTGTAAGCTTTTCTCTCCCTAATCGGACTTGAAACAAAGACTAGAGCTTTTCGAAAAAGCCTTGAAGAACAAACAATGCAAGCAGGCTTATATGATGATTGCGATTTCATTTTGATGCTTTTTTCAGTCGAAGACGGTGAATCAAGATTTATGAGCAGTAATTTCTATCTCAGCCAAGGAATGTCAGCTTTGACCTTAAATCATGATAATTTGGCTCCAAGCACCTGTCTCTAAAAACGAAAGGGGTGCCAAACTATCAGAAAAAGCAGCAATACATAATGTTCTCAAAGGAGCTGTCCGTCCATGAGGCTGGCTTGAAACGGGGCTGGCCGGGCAGATAACGATCTAAGCGGTACATTGGGCACGCTAGATTGGCTAGCCTCGGCCACGTTTAATAAAATTCCTTATTTGCATTGGCGAACCATGGCATCCCTGACTGGCATTGGAAATGATGATGGTGCCATGATCGATAGGATGAGCGTGGCTCAATAAAAATGCGCGCAGTATCCATTAGATTTCTCCTTCGCGAGACTTCTCACATCTAACCTAGCCCAGACATCCTTGTGACTAATAACAATAATGTCTATCCCTCATTTACAGGCACGAAGATCACTCTCTCGGCGCTTTCTGATCTCTATCACTTGATTCAATTACAGGCTTTGAAGACATCTGGTCGGCATCGCACTCACATTTGGGAAAAAACGCCAAGGCTAACTATCGGTTTTTATGAGCCCCAAAAGCATGTCACATGTCTGGATAACATTGTTTTAAGTCATCCAGTGGTCACAAGATATAAGCTATTCGCGAAAATTGAGCAAACTTGGGATTCGTCATAAGACCTCGTCATCCAACCGTGAAGAAATGTGGCAGGAATTCCAAGCACGCTTCACTCACTCACTACATTATTGTAGCCAATGTAAACGCGATCTGCCATGGAAATGCCCATATTTACGTGCGTTTCGTTTTCGGTCTCGAGATGACGGAGAAAAAGAAAGAGAAAGAGAGAAAAAAAAAATCCCATTTCAACTCAGAAATGTCCAGGAAATAGGCTGCAAAGAAGTCTGCATGTACGCACTCTACGTATGTGTATGCCAAAGAACTGTCCTGAGACCAGACGAGGAGAAGAATGCCTCGAACAATGGGCTTCTTCCACGATATTCAAACAAAAATCTCAGCACCCGTCATCAATGTGCTCGGTTTCTTTCATGAACTTAAGCCCGTTAGAGCACTGGATGGTTCAAAGTAACGCCTCCCCACGTTTACCCACCTAGGAATCCAGTGTTGGCTATGCAGTTCTTTAGAGCTTCATTGAAAGAGAACCAACCTCCAGGGCGAGGAGTGGCACCCTTGGTTGATAGGTGAAGACTGAAGAATTCAGTTTTTCATGTTTTTGAGACCCTCGCGAGAGCCCCAGGATCCCTTGTGAATGGGACTATTCGGGCATGAAAGCCAAAGCCCACTCTTGGATATGAGCTTTGACATCCATCGTGATTTGAGAAAATTCACACTTTGACACTTTGGATTCTCGGAATGATGGGATGTGCACGAGGGGGTGAAATAACCGGTTGTTTCATTCACCTTCTGCACTACCTTTCTTGCTTGAGTTTGGAAAAAAATACCATATCAATACGCAAGCAAGGACCTGGAGGGCCCCATTCCATTATTGGCCCGGTTTTTTGATATCGCCGACCCTGTCAAGTTCAATCTGGTTGGCAGGCAAAGGCTTGAACAAAAGTGAAAACACTACTCGGGGACTCGCTTGAACCATTTAAAACTTTTATGGTCGATGTAATAGGCGAGTGTATGGCTGAGCTTGGGCCGACCAGGACCCATTTGATTGGTTTGCTCTGGAATCCAATCAAAAGCCTGCATAAAACAGAAGGTGATTAACTTAATTGAACACGACAAGAGCGAACCTCATTATCAGGTTGGAAACTCAGAGCCTTCTTGAGAAGTTACTATTTCCAGTTCAACCCTGTATTCTTCATGCTCTATTCAGTACACGATCGTTCTGCTCTGAGCGTGGAAACGAACATGTTTCAATATCTACTCAATGGAGTACTAAAATAATGGTGCCTGACCAGGTCATTAAATTCTGCCTCTTCAACCCCCGTGACTGCCATGGCTCTTCTACACCCTCCTTGTCACCCCTTAAGAAGTCAAGTAAATTCCATTAATGATGCTGACCCAGAAAAGACCCCTACACTTCTTTTTCTATATCTTCACAGCCATTAGTCATGGTAGTAGGGGTGCCAAAAACCCCCTTTTGAAAGCGAACCCCCCGACCCCAAATTGCAAGCTCTCATTATTTGAACCAATCCCCAACGTGTTACACGGAATCGGATGAAGAATTACGTTTGCAAATGACAATTTTGTCGTTTAAGGCCACCCTTGTCAGCTGATCAATGAGCAGTGGCAAACTTTCCCAAAACTTGGGCCCCGTCCTGTAGTTTTCTCATTCAGATAGAATTACATATGTTCTTGGGAGAGCGAGGAGCAATACCCAATAAACAACAACGACCGCCATGAATGTGCCATGTGCAGCCAGCAAAGCAAAATGGACGTATTGAATATCAACAAGCCAGGTGAGAGATGGATGGATTGCTCCAATGTGCATGAATGAGTAGACAAAGAAACATTTCAAGCATTTCCATGCAAGCACATGACTCTAGTGATTTCTGTCCGAACAGAAGCCAGAACAGACTCTTCTCGCTGTCTCCGCTCTTGGATTGGTGGAAAAAGGGGTTCGCAATGGATGGATCAGTTTTAACCCATTGGCAGACTTGCTTAGGTACAACATGGGGGCAAAAAGATAATCAGTCTAACTGGCAGGAATTCGAGTTTGGAAAAACAAGACGATAACTACATTACCTCTCCAAAGGCTTTGTTCACTCTCCAATTTCTGAAACTTCCAGACTTGACTGACTCTCTCTCTCTTTCCCGCACACACATACCCAAACACTGAAGGAAATCTTAACTTGACTCAAGTCTCTTGGTTCTTTAAAAAATACTTCTTCCTCGCAATATTTTTGTGTTGCGTTTTTCCTGTATTGTCCTGTACTTTGAAGAAATGTTATATATTGTATATTTGATAACTGCAAAAGGAAAAACCTAGCAATCTAAAGAGTGGGCCCTAAGTGATTAGTGTGAGTTTAAGAAGCTTTACCTCTCATTTGGTTCAAGTGCACATCTTAGTTTGAGTTGAGAGAGAGAGAAAAAGAACAAAACGACTACTTGCAGTGCCAGAAATGTTGGAGGTCTTCCTTACCTAGAAGAAGAGGAAATGTATATGGCATTTGAGCAGGTATACATACACGCATGGTTCAACATCCGTCTTTCAACAAGATAATCTTGGTCTTTGGTGGCCAGGATGAGTTCTACACACATCGACTAAATAAGAGATCTTCTCTTTTACAAGCTGTCATTAAAGCAGCCCCAAAATTGGAGCCCGTCCAACCAGACAAAGGGTCAGTTGGTAGTTGGCAGTTGGCACCAAAAAGTAACTCGAGCACTAAATCAGGGCATGTCCAGCTCACTCAAGAGACACGAATGGCAAACCTCCCAAGACTCATTCCAATGAGCGTCTTTTCCAATTGACTGACAGGCCTCAGTTTGTACTATGTTTAGTGACTTAAACGAGCCTCAATGAGAATGACACTCCTTCTCCCTTGGCTTTGGAGGTCCGGATATGCAATGCACACACGTGCATATTTGAAGTGACCGAGTCGGGAACTTCATTTATCTTGCCAGAGTGGCCTCCAAGACCAATTTTCGGTGGAGGGAAGTCCATTCTTGACATCATTCCATTTCCCTTGGGGAAATTAGCATATTTCTCATATTTCTCACCACGGCGAGCTTTGCACAAAACTGGCAACTGGCATTTCCTGCCCTCAAAAGACTGATGTACGAGCACAGTTCTTCTCTAGGGGAAAGAAAAAAAGCCCTTTGACAAATAAACGTGGGCCCAAGTCAAGCTAATCCCTGGATCCGGCTTCTCCGAAATGTGGAAAAAAGCCTTAATATGCTGCTCTCACTGGCCTAGGAAATAAATGAGGTGGGGGGTCTTCGTGAAATCGCCAGTTTTCTATACAATTGTGAGTCAATTTTTAAGGGAAGTAAGGACCCTGTTTCTCATCGCCAATGACAGATGGAGAGAGAGCTGCTTCCGAGACATTTCCTGTGGTAAAATAAAAGAACATGGTGCGGAATGCGCCGCAAAGGGGTGAATATAAATATGGTTCTAAAACGTTCACGCTCCAAATAGAAATTACAGTTTCTTGACATTCGCCTTTAGCTTTGTGGGCTTTATCGGAAGGGAGGGGGTTACTCGAAAAGAGGAAAAGAGGGGGGGCGGTTTCATTTTCGTCAGTTGAGCCAAAAAGAAGCCCGATAAAAACAGAAATACACCTTTGGATCCGATCCACTATTGAACCGTTAAATGAGATACCCGAGGCCATGGGGCGCTTTTCTTCAGGTTTTCATGTGAAGGGGTGGATTTCCGCTCATGAACATGTCGACCAAGACAACGAATGACCACATTGCATGTCGCTAATGATGGACAGTTCACAAGGGTGAATTGTGGAACGGGAAAGAGTAGAGATGAGAACATTCCTGCCTCTTATACTAGAAACTGAGATGAGACATGAACTTTATCAATGAAAGGAAAAAATAACCCACATTTTTTGCGAGCTAGTATTATTGTTCCACGCCGAGCAGTTTCTACATCAAAGCAAATGAAAAGTGATTGAGAAATCACCCAAACCATCAGTTCGAATGAACAAAAGTGGAACCTTTTTCTTGGGCGCACTCTCCCTTGGGACAATTTTCCCATGCATCCCATGTTCCCACTTCCAATCCTCTTTGAAGAAGGGTTGAAAGCCTCTGGCTAGCTGGTTGCCTGACGAACGGACGGATGGACTGACTGACTGGCTGCTTTCATACATGGAGAGAGGGGAGAAAAATCCAGTCCCTAGACCATATCCTAATCCATCCATTCTCATATTTTGCACTTTGAAAAAGATGCCTCTTAGGGAAATGATTGATATACCCACTTTGGTTAACTCAACAGTATTTTAATTCATGAAATTCATAAGCCAATTAGATATCGAAACGATGGTTAGATAGATAAATCGACCCTACTTGACTCTGGGACAGGGACTTCTTTTTCCCCACAGTGTGTCAATATATTAGTGGCCTGCCACTCATATACTACTCTATAAATGTGTCCTCGAAGTTGAGCCAGAGTGGGTCCAATGACGACAGGGACGTCTTTGAACACAGAGAGAGAGAAAGAGAGAGAAGGGCGCTTGGGGCCAATTTTGCAGAACTTCGGGGTCCTTTTTCGGTGGTAACAGGAACATATAATGAGGCTTGCATGGATGTGACAGAGCCTTGAGGACTCGGTGATGAATTGGATCATGCATGTATTACCCGAAAGAGCGCTTTGGGGCCCTTTCTGTCATGATTGAACTGCCGTCTCTTCATGATTATGAAGAGAGTAGCAAGCAAGCAATCAAGACCTCTTTCTGCAATAGGTCTCTTAGAGGCACTCCTCAGTAGTCGTGGGATGCCATCCTTGAGTGCAAACTGATGTTGGGCCTTTGAATTAACCTCAAAGCGACCCAAAATTGACCCTTTGTGGCAATCCCCCCACAAGGAGCCGGTTTCTCTTTTTCATCTTGGATTGTCCCAAAATGGGGAGAGGCTGGGGAGGTTCATTAGTTAAGGGAAAGGAAAGGAGCCTTTTGCTCCCGGGGTTTACCATCTCTTTCGTGAAAGTTGCTGGCGGATGACCAATCAAATTCCCGGATAAATGAGCAAATATTGGGAAAAGACATCTAATAGCATCTTAATTGAGTTCTTATTAGGGATCTAGAGCCCCCATCAAAGGGTGCATAGAATGGCCATTTCTTTTCCTTTCATCTATCTATCTATCCATGAACGAATGTACCTACATTAAATCCCGCTGCGAAACAAATAACTCCGGGAATTGTTTGCTCACAAGGTACTGTATATTGACCCAATTCGCTCACCGCCACTCTTAATGAAGGAAGAAGGGCTACCGCAGCATTCATCATGCCAGTGTTCCAAGTAATATACCAAGACAATAGATCTAAGCAGCTTTGTGTTCTCCATTACGCCTTCGAGTCGTTCTTCAATTGGTAAATGCAAATCCGACTTTAGCTCGGGAGAACGTCTTTTGGCATGAGGGCGTCGAATGAAGCCACAAATCGAAGAAGATGTGCAATTTCTCTCCCTAATTTATGTGCATTGAACTCCTAGGCCTTTTTTGCTAGGGGATGTGTACACAAACCCGGGCATTATGGCCACGTTGGGGGCCTTTTGGCAACCCTGAATTGATGCAAGATGTTTTTTGGGGGGGAATTGAAATTTCTTCGCATTGCAATTCAAGTGCAGTTCCAAGGGCCCCTAAGAAAATGGGAATGGACGATTTATGTCGTGGGAAGACTCCATTAGAATGAAGAGAAAATCCTTGTTTCCCACTGCCATACATCCTACAGAGATTGAAATGTTGCTTGCCATCGCCATTTACTGGAACCACCTCAACTGTCACTTGGTTTTTACGCGAAAAGTGGAACAACGGTGTTCCCCCAAAAGTTGCCTCTGGCTCCTTGACCATAAACACCCAGATTGGAGCGTTGGGTCGGGACTGGGTCAAGAAAGAGAACTTCCGTTCTTTGGATTGCTTAATCTCAGGAGTTTTCCCAAAGGAAAAAAAGAAACTTTGATGCATGAAGCGATCCAAACTGCAATGGATGGTTTGTTGGGCACGAACTCGGCGGATGAGGGAAAATATCGGGTCATGGCCAAATCAATCTGAAGATGGAACAGTCCAGATACTGCCTCACTTATTGGTTTTGAATGAAAAATTTATGATCCTCTCCAGATCAGAGGAGAGCAAGGGAGAGACAGCGAGACAGTGACTGAATGAGTGAGTGAGTGCAGAAAAGCCTCTTGAGGACATGCTTGGTTGCATCACTCACTTGACACTTGAAAAGGATCTTTCCCTCCTTCAACCCCCTCTACTCACAAAAGGCAATTTCGGGGCCATCCCAAGTCATCTCATAACTGTCAGAAGGATTTCAAGATCCCACAAAAAGTGCACACCCATCAACAAATAAAATGGAATTCCTTCAAAAATGGAATTCCTTCAGCAATGGGCAATGGGTAATGGCATCACGATGAAGGTCTCACTAGCTAGCCCTTTTCGTTCTTGTGATATGCCAGACCTGTCGTCGAGTAATATTCACACTTTTGGCCTTTTAAGGCCGGAACGTGGGCTCAAGGTCGGTATTGTTTGTTGGCCTCGGTACTGGATGGAATGGAGGAGTGAACCTCACTCACTAATGCCGCCTTCGAGGAATGCGAGTGAGTGTGTGCAAACTTTTTTTTACGCTTCGCTCCAGGAAATTTTGATGTGATGGCTCGAAAAGGTTCCATGATGGCTGGATGGAACTTGTGGAAAAAAGGAAGGAAAAAAATCGCCTCTTTTGGCACATTTTATGGGCCCTGGTCCATCAGTCCCATTAGTAGACGAGCATGGAACCATATTCCAGGAAACACTGAGCCAAAAACCAGGACGACCTTCCTCGGGTTTCGGACCAAGAAAGTTCTGACGGAGACAGAAGAGGGAACAAAAAAGGGCGTGCCACCAACGTTCCCACTCGGCATTTTAAGGGATAGTGGCCCCCTCATGTTTTTGGCCCCACCAATACCCGAGGTTTCCAAATCAGCGAGTCACAAAGTGGAAATGATGGAACATGAGTGGAGAGGCACGCCAAAAGTCGATCTGTATTCTTCAAGCCACGGATCCAGAAAGATTCAACTCACCTGGAATGGAAATAATCACATTCGATGAGGATCAGGCCTCCATTCATTACCATAAGAATAGTTTACATAAGCAGCCAGAACCTGATACTCGATACGGCAATTCTGGTGTACGTAAAGAGAGGGGGGGTGTTCAATAAAATATGGGGGAGGGGGTGTGGGAATGGCAAAGAAGTACCCCACTTGAGCAACCCAGTGTGAGCTACAATATTGGCAGACAATGGCTGTTGTGACAACATGGAAAGGGTGGAAATGTAGGACACTCTCTTGGTACATAATGAATGAAGGAGATACTGAAGCACACAAGCTTGGATGGAGGAAAACTCAACCCAGAGAACCGCCACCCGTCAGCAAGCACCACATACTGTATTGTACTATCCCAATGTTGCGGTAGAGACTTTTCCAACGCAAATAGTGTGAGTTTGCTTGGCCAAAGGAGCAGAAAAATCCGTTGGAATCGAGATGAAATTCTAGAAATTCTAGTCTCGATTTTTAATATACAGTAGGTGGAGGCTTCTCGACACTCTTTGAGTACGGAGTTCTGTTCTCGTCCAAAGCCCAATATATAATGCCTCAACCCTATACCAGGGAAGAAACATATTGCCCAGGGATGACTCAGCAATCCGGCCTCGGGCTTAATATCTCACTCAGCCAAGTGATTTTAGGGATAAATCCAACACGAACCACTCCGCGGACCAAAAAAAAGAGAGCTTGGATGGATGAAGAGAAACTTGGGCAAGCTTCGGGTAACCATGATCCAAATGCTGTTCACACTTACACTGTCCTTTAAGACAGACTTCCAGCAGCTTCATTGAAGGCACCCTAGATGATCATGAATATCATGGCTCAACTCTGATGAATAGCGTGATTATCGTTTTCGATCTGCATTCTATTGACTATTTCCGGATCTGTTTTGAATAGTGGATATTTGAGTGAAGCGTGTCATGTGCGCCTCACCGGTCACCCCCCTCCTCCTCCTCCTCATCAGCATCAGCATCATTCCTTTCCTTCTCGTCCTCTATCTCCTCGGATGCATCTATACATGCATGCACGATGCACTGCATGTATTTGATCCACGAATGATGCCATCTCACTTCCATAGTGGAACTAGAGCTAGAGGCTAATGAAGTGTACGGTACGCCGAGAGATCTCCTCTTGGAGAAAGATGATAATCTGAGGGTGGCAAAATGGACATTTATATGGCATCAGATCAAATCCATTAGCGACGACCACATTTGAATCACAAAAAAATACGTTTCCGGACCGCCTTATCGCCCGAGACATCTTATTTCCACTGAGTATGAACTACTACCACTACATACCGGTACCTAGTACAAGTGCAGGTTCGCTTGGTAGTTTGGCAGTTTGGAGTGTTCATTCCGGTTATTTGAGTTGCAAAGTGGGGTAATTGAGAAATATTGCATGACAGACACAACCAACAGAATGGTGTCACGCAATGCGAATCGCAAAATTGAAGCCCAAGCGCTCGTAAGCCCCTCAATTGAAATCAAATTGTACTCACCGTCCATCCGTCCAGTACGTACCTACATATGAGTACAGCCGTATACAAGGTAGGTATTCGTATCGTTTCCCTCGGCTATTCAGACGATTGTAAATGTGCCCGGACCGAGTGAAAAATCACAAGAAAGTGTGGAAAGAGCGCCGATGGTGATCTGTGACTTGGAATCAGCCATGACCATCAGATCGTCGATCGTCGAGAGACGAAGACTCACGATTCCTGGCCATAAATAGATCTTTATTAGATGGTATCGCCGCGGACGCCAGCCGCTGGCTCTCTCGAGTCTTGTCGAGAGCTTGGTCATCGTGTCCAGAGTGGATGGCTTCGAGAAATTTGAGGAATGTCATTGATATGACCCAGACCTCACCTGGCCCAGTCGATCAGTCGATTATGAAAGAGCCCTTCTTCGATCGTCGGTAGATTCGAAGGCAGAGTACAATCCGCTCCACCGGCTGAACAACGACTTCAAAAGGCGACATTTAGCGTGAAAAAGAATACGTACACAAATCCAAGGAGTGACAGGGTTTCGTGTTTCAAAGCCAACGGAGTCGCGAAGCAAACCGGTGAAAAACACCCAAATTGCTTCGTTAGTTCAAGGCGGGTCATATGACAGACACATAGTCACATAGTTTACCGTACATCTATGCATAGGGTAGCCAGTTCGAAAGCATTTTGACACCTCCCCAATGTCAGGACACCGTCAATTCTGCTAGAAATGTTTCACGGAATGGAACTGGAAACGTTGCCTGCCAAATCAGGGCTCGGAGACCTATGGGGTTGGCAAGGATAGGAAAGTTTCCCGTTTCCAATTTTGCTCTTGCTTGTGATCGACCAACTAGAACTAGCCGTGACTCGCCTTGGTTCTTCCCAAAAATCATTTTCCACAAGTTCGTGACCGATTGGTTGGATGTCAAGCAGTGAGCGGGCACTTCTGACATGATCGGACCCGCTATTTGAGCACTGAGAGGCGCAAGAAACCACGCATGAAATCATTCGAAGGATAGACATTTTTCGGGGTTTTCACTACAGCAGAAGTTTTCCCCTCGCCCACGAGAAACGAAGCGAGGGCCCTTTAAATCTATCCACTTATGTTTACAAATGATCTCGCCGCGTTTATGGCATCACTGCCGGAAATAATAGATCTTGTTATCCTGCGGCCACGCTCTCACAGAGTTAGCAGGGTTGCCCAAGATCGAATATATTGAGTACAAAAAAGGGGACTTGAGAAGCCGGGCATGGGAATTGAGGTAAGTGGAGAGGCAAAGGCCAGTGTGTTTTCTTGACAAAAACAGTGTTTTGGGGGTCACTTTTGAGCAACTTTTCTCTCCTGGGTCCTCTTTGAGCTTGAGCGGTCTAAAGGAAAGTTGCAAATTGATTTCCTTTGAAAGTGATAGTTTGAAAATTTCTTGCTCAAGTAAGCAAAAGACAAGATCAGGGCCCTCTTTCGGCATCCATCACAGATCCAGAACTCTCTCAAGTCAATGGATTGGAAATTGCGTGTCCTTGGTGAAAGGGTTATTGGAAAATTATCCACTCCATTGGGAAGCAGAGATGATATGCTCCAACTTCGACGGAAACCCCACTGAATTTCATAGAATTTCATAGAATTTCAAGGGCCAACCACGTTTGGGGAGATATAATGGAATTTTAATCAGATACATTAGGACACGTCTTTGGGGTCACAATGGCTTGGCCGGAATCGAGTCAGATCAACCCCCATGTTTGGTTAGGACCCAAGCAATTTTTCAACTTAGAGAGTAAAAAAACCAATCAATTTTATCACCGAGTCCATCTTGGGAGCCAGCAATTGGGTTGAGACGCTGTTTCCTGACACCCAAATTGAAAGCAGAGATAGCATAACAGACAATAATGCTCCCTGTCCCTGAGAGTTGACGTGAGCTACCTTACGGGGGCCTTGAAAAGGAAAAAAAGATGAAAAGAAAAAGTTGGAAAACACGTTGTCAGTCACAGATATCAGAAAACGTGTCACCCAATCCCTCTCGTTTTGGCATAAAATTCACTTTCAACTTCCCAAGTCTGTTTTCGTCAGAGGGAAATCAGAATAAATTATTAGTTCCCAATATTGGATAAAACTGCTTGCTCCGTCTCACTCGATTCTGAGCCGTCACTGCTTCTGTTTTCCCCACCCAAAAAATGTCACCCGGGACAAGAATTCCGATTGGGAACAAAAAGGGATTTTATTTTGGAACCGCTCAATTTTGGGTGAATATCGATTTTCTCTCGGACGATCGGTGGTGGTAATTTAATTGCGAATTTATGTGAAGAGAGGAGGAGCTTTGACCTCTGTGACGTGGGCAAGTGAGTACCAAGCATGAGAGTTGTTGATGGAGGAGCTGTTGGTCGTTACAGTGACAAATTATCGTGTTTATTTTCTTTCCTGGATACGCTACGTTAGTGAGAGTGTGTACTAAAGCACCGTATCGTCAAGACTACCGACATCCTTGAGGGGAAAACATCGGCTTAGGAGTTAGGAACGTCTCCAGATCATTGTTACATCTTGAACATTAACTCAGTAGATTAATTTCTACCAACTCTCGTAAACCATTTTAATGGCCTCATTTCTGCGAGTGTGTCAACATTTAGTTACCAACTTCAGTTGAAAATATTGCAACAACAGGAAAAAATCACGGCATCTCTTACTAGATTGTGTTTTTTTTCAATGACAAGGCATAATCAAAATCAATAACGAGCATCCAATTTCAGCCACATCATCCTCAATCAAATAATACATTCCTTTATACGTAGTAGTTCTCATTAATACCAGTGCTCTCTCTCCTGGCATCATGTAGCTACATCAAACAGGTACTATGGAAGGTATTAATAATCTCTATGAGAACGTGTTGGTGTGGGTGTCTCTCTTTCTCTCTCTCTCTTGCACTCTATTACTTTTCCCCCTTTTTTCTGTCCACTTCCACCCTACTCCTCCTCCTCCTCCTCCTCTCCTCTTGGTCCAAGATATGACGAGAGAGGTAATGGGTCAGATCCACGTTGGTTGGTTCGAAGGAAAAAAAGTTGCTACTCGATCTCTCATATGTGCTAACAACGAGTAAGCTCCCGCTTTCAGTCTTTCCCATTCAAGGTTCCTCCCGAAATGGTCAATGTGAAAAATTGACGTTCGTCCATGTGTCGGGATTCAAGACGTGACAACAGCCAGGATCGAACTGTAGGACAAACGAAGGATCCGTTGCCGAGCCTGTGAGCTTAATGAGGCAGAAATGTCACGGAAAATTGGATCTCAATTATTTCGCCACTTCGAGCTCGGCGACTTTGACACGGTGTTGTCCGGTATGGGAAGAGAGATTTGGAAGAGACAAGAGGCAAGAAACCGAGGATCTTCTTGGGACATTGTTTGCCATTTTCCACTGTGATTAGTTCTCTTTGGGTCCCAAACACGAGACGAAGACGATGACAACGAACTAGCTCAAGCTTCGTCTTTCCACACCGAGGAATGTAGACAAATGAGGTTTCCCTAAACACTTGACAAACTCTTTGGCTTGACAAGAAATCTCTGCCGCCGTTCAAGTTGTTGTTGTTGTTGTTGTCTTTGTCGTCCGTGATAATCATAATGAATGGCTCAACAGCCCATTCAGACAGGTTCTAGGAGTTCCATGCTGAACTCTCAGGTCAGCACATCGAGCTTCTGTCAATTTCCAGGCTGCTCCATCCAGTCAAGTTTCCGCTCGCTGCTCAAGTTGATCCAATGAACGAGGGGATTTCGAACAAATTAGGTTGAATTTGCTCCATCCTCTTGGCTGAGATCTCCAAGTCGATGTCAAAACATGGGAAATGCCTGCATTTGTCAATATTAAGTTACGCCCTCTCGAGAGATTATTGCTCGCCCATTCGCTCTTTCCCTGAACGAGACCTTCAACCGAGGAGGATAGGAGGCTCTCGTTCTACTACTCCCATTGGCAACAGACTCTCATCGGAGAGACACGCCGGATTCGAGGCATCCAGATGATCTTGATTATCTGATGATGATGATGATGATCATCATCAGAAAATTTGGCAAGCCTCGAAGTGTGCCAAATATCACGGTCCAGAAATATCCACAGCGAGAGAGGCCAATGGGATCCACTTCATCAAAGCGGGGATTGTGGGCAGACAAGGCGAGAGAAAGAGCTTGGGAGGTCATGAACAAAGCCATTTCCGACTTTACAATGGATGAGGCACTGTTGTTGCCAATTCTCTTTGACGGAGAGAGCACAAGCTTCACATAGTCGCATTCTCCAGTTCAAGTGGGGCATTCCAGGGTTTGAAGAAACGTGGAACTCTCGTAATGGGAGATGACATGCTGATTGATAAATATCTTTTGTCACAGCTTCTTTGAAGCCAAGGAAGTATCCAGGAAGACCAGACCATAGAGCAGAAAGTAGAAGCAAGTTTCTTGCCTTCAATCTCGCTTCCTATCCTAAACCAAATCTGGGCCAAGATGCAACATATAATTGGTGGCAAAGCTAGCTTCCACATGCCTTGGCAATTGAAGGTAACGCCAATTCGCCTCTGGGCCTTTCAATTCAATCAACATTGACGCTTGACTGAAGGCCCTTACTTATCCTTTCATTCTCCCTCCCCCCTGTTCTCTTTAACGTAGTAAATCACACAGGTGTAATGTTCCATACAATGTTCCGTTTCCGCGTTTCCTCCCTAGCATTAAAAAAGACGGGGGTCCAAAGTATGTCTCTAAGTAAGTCACGACGACCTCTTGTGCACCTCATTCTATGAAACCGAGGTCGTCGTAGCTCGCTCAAACTCGCTCTTTGTCTCATCAAACCCCCCCAAATTTCAAGAGGGCATATTTTTTTTCCTCCTCTTCTCGACCCTTAATCGCATGTCAAGCGACAGTTCATCACCCAAAAAGCAGGAGCCCAAAGCAAACGGCGGCCGGACTCCGTCCATCCGTCAAAACCGAAGAAAGTTGAGCATTTGGAAATTTCAAATTTCCCCAGAGGAAATAAACTCTACCGACGACACATAACGTGGTCATGCCAATGGGGTGGGTGGACGTGGTGAGAGTGGAAAACAAATGAAAACATTCCATCGACGTCCTAATATTAGTTCTACCCGAAGATGTGTCCAGCGAGTGAGTAGTGGACAAATTGCCCGAGTCCTGGGAAAGAATTGTCGTCTAACCTTCAAGGACCCATTTCTCTCGTTCAGGAGCTTCAAAATTGAGTTGGGTGCCGGCGAAAAAAAAAGAATCCACATGAAAACGGTGTTTCGTGTCGGAAAGGCCATTAAAACTACAGGTTCGACGAGAGCGAGAGAGAAAGAAAAATCGAACAACTAGCGACAATGACCTGGAACTTTTTTTGTTCTTCTTCTTTTCGTTCCAACACGGCAAAAGGACGAGGCGGAAAACACAAGTTTTTGCACTCAAATCAATTTAGAGCGTTCAAAGGAAAGAGACAGAATCGTTAGTCATTGATAACATCTCTGCATCCAGTTAAATTGGTTGTTTGCCCAAGACGCCAAATCGTTCCTCGTTCCACGGTCCTAATGAGTAATACGTACAACAACAATAACGAGAAGAAGGATGGAAAAGACGCATTCAAATCATGAGAATGAGCAGCTGATGATGACGAGTGAGTCCAAAATATGTTGAGGTCGTTTTAGACTTGAAATAGATCATCATTGGCATTCCAAGTCCAGGCAGCTGACATACCAATCATTCCATATTCATTTCTGTCACTCGCCAATGTGGAATATCTCAGCGAACTCGTGATTGTTCGTTTTCTTGAGATTGAAATATTGGGGTTGGCTCAAAACAACGAACTGAGCCCTCTACGTAAATCCAAAAATTACGCAAGCCTTTCCTTGGGATCTACTTTTTAGACATTTGACAATGAAGGAGACGAGGACATTGAAGTTTGCCACTGAGTCTTGAACTTCACTTCACTTGTGTCCTACCTATCTACCAACCTATCTACCAACCTACCTAGACTCACTTGGGAAGGAAAGGAAGAGAAAGAGCACTTTTGGGACTCATGTACCAGAGTACTCGTCTCCTTTTGAAGAGCTCGAATTAAAATGCAGATGGCCCTCTCATGGGGGATCATTCGTATATTTGAGGATCCTACAATGGATACAGCTGTATCCATTGACTCACCTGGAATAGTACAGTAGAAAAGTGAGAGCCTTATCAGATAAAGTCATGACCAAAAATCACATAATTGAATGATGACTGCCAACAATCAAGCGTCTCCATTCCAAATGTCCAAATGAGCTTGCCATATGTTGCTGCCGCATATCAATGCCAGTTCTCGGCCCTATCATTAATCATACCCTAATTTGTCCCCCAAGCCTTCCTCTTTCCGCCGAGTTCAGCCTACTTCAACAGCATGAGTCGCCAATTATGATGTTGGCATGACTGGCAGCCATTCAGAAGAATGCTCCTCTGTTTGTGAGTATTCAAAAAAAAAGAGCCTCGTTGGTTACTAAGTAGTGGCTTTTGAATTGAAATTGGAGCTCCTGGCACCTCCAAAGATGACTGGACGACCTGCTTGGAGATTGATGGGGCCAGACCAAGTTACCACAAATTCCAAGTCTGGTTCAAGTGACAAGGTCTGAAATCTTAGACCGGGTAGGAAATACCAAACGTCGTATTATCTTATCAATTTTCCGAGCACTGACAGTCACCGCCTTCTTCCAATGGGCGCTACAACTAGGCACATAATGTACTACGCACCCACCATGTAAGTAGACCTCGCCTCTCTTCCAACCAAAACCGACGACCCGATTGAAAACGGCAATGACACCAGCAGCCGTTCAAAGAATCGCCAGAGAGATGGCTAGAGTGACACGCTGAATAAAATCAATTGTCACATCGTGTCCCACCCACCGCAGTAAATCTGTCACAAAATGCATTGGGCTTGTTTAGTCTTGGGGAATTGACGTTGGTTGGCAGATGAGTCGAGATGCACTTTTTGACTCGACATTTTTGACTCTGACTGAGCTGTTCTAGGCATCTCTGTGATTGAGACGCAAACGGGGAGGACTTCCTCTAAGAACTGATAAGTAGCCAGGGTGAAGCCAACCACCATTCAGCAACGGGAAGGATGATCGTAATTTCATGACAAAACAAACCCAACAATTTCCATGTCAACCATAGCACTCCGCCGCGGAATTTGATCGACAAGACAGATTGCACAGCTTTTACCAGGATATTGGAGCTTTGTTTTTCAAAACGAACATCCATCTCTTCTCGGGCCACAACCGTATTGAATGGCAGGAATGACAAATCCGTTCAGTCGCTCAGTAATTGCCAGGTCTCAGCCCGTTAGCCACATGCACACATTCTTATGTACAGCCAGTCTCAATTACAGCATCAATACGAGTATGTGGGGCCTCCTTTTTGACACCGTGAACGAACGTGTTTTTTTGAAGACGTTAAGCGAGAGAGCTTGTACGTAGATCATGGAGAGTATGGACAGCAAGTACGTAGTTGTAGTTGTGGATGAGGGGGTGGAGGAGAGATTCCAGGGCCTCAAAATGACAAGCATTTCGGAGGTAGCAAGTGGGGAGAAGTTTCAGATCTCTCAATTTGCCCTGCTTGTGTGCTTCTTCAGAGTTCTCAGAATGAGGGAAGCGGCGGCGCATAAATCATATCAGGGAGTATGTAATTATGTCATGCTTGTCAACACATGGATTGCGCTAGAGAACATTGGATTGAATATGATACAAGACTTTCGAGGACCTGTTTGTTGAAAAGTGGACGACAACCCAGTCAAGTGTTGACGGAGACAAATCGCCCTATGAGGGACCTGATTGCTATTACTATAAGTACGTTGGCGGAGGAACGACAAATCCGAATAACAAGCCAAGCATCAGGCCATGTGGGACCCAATGACAAACCGATGATCAGGGTGAACAATGAGGGAGTTTGATCCGATGACACCTTCACTTCTGAACAATGAGACTTATTTAGGGCTCAGTGAGAGATAAATGGCCCGATATCGGGGAATTGAACGCCCCCGATGGCTTTGATGTCACTTGAATGATAATCACGGATCCAGTGGGAGGGTGTAACAAAATACAACAACCTTAAGACTGAGTAGTCTAATGGCAGATGTAGGCTCAATTGACACCTCACCAAAAATGGGCTTGGAAGCAAAAAGAGACAGAGACAGAGAGAGAGACAGAGAGCAAGAGCAAGAGATCTCACTTTGGCACTCTTGGCACCAGGAGGTGGTCCCCAAGGTATTAAAGGGAGTCGTCGTGACGGACAACCGGGGGCTGCCCCTTAATTGACAGGCCAAAGATGACAATCCTTGACCATAAAATCAGACAAAACACCCATTAACTATAGGGCATCATTATGGTCTCCCGAGCAACGATCTCGAGGAGGATTGTCAATCGTGAGCGAACGTGAGGAAAGGTTTTGAATTTCCGTGAGGAAAGAAAAGAGTTGATGATCCAACCTGAAGTGGGCACATTTTTCATGCTGTCAATTTCCTTTTGTGGGTTTTCTCTCCATAATTTTCTGCCCCTTTCAATCGCGTTGATCTCCCACTTGATTTCTCACTCTCAGCGGATGGTCAATGACTTGATAATGAGGAAAATCTTTCACTTCCATCGTGAGACCGACCAACTATCCCGCGAAGCCAAAACCAACCAACCAACCAACCAACCAACCAACCAACTATTCAACGCCTCAGGTCGAGCCTGAGTAGGTGCCTACCTAATGCCACCACCATCACCATCACCACAACAACAACCCAGAGCAAACAGGTCGAACGTTGGAGATCGCTCAAGCATTTCAAATGATCACCATCGTGTTTGCCAACCATCAAGACGAACTGGACGAACAAGATCAGGCAGGAACTCGCCAGACCGATTGTTGCATAAACTCCAATTTGCCCACCAATGCACTTCCAACACTACGTAGTTCCACTTATCTTCCTAGTATGGCTTTATGGCCAAGACCAAAATCTTCCATAAGGGGAATTGGCCTTCTTGATTCAAAAATAACCCAGAGAGAGACATGCGACACAGGTGATAATGGGACGACAGCATTCCGCCAACACCTCATCACATGATGAAGAGCTCCAGGTTCATTTCCCGGAAAGATCATCTTTTTCTACGCTCTGGAGATATGGTGGTGGCAAAGCCGGGGAGAGATTTCACGACGTGATTAACTGGCCTCAAAAATGCCAGCCAACCATCCCAAGATGAGGAGGCAATGCTCATGTTGATGGTGAATATAACATGCATTACTCGCTCTCGCTTCCCGAGCATGACTTAATTAGATTTTTGCTCATTATCATCTACTAGTATGTGTACGACGAGGTATTACTCTATGTAATGTATGGCGGCCGCTCGCTTGGTCGGTGGGTGAATCTTTCGCTTGGCATTTAACTGGGCCATTGCGGCCCTTTTTTTTCTTGGCTTCATTCGGATCTACGTACCGTAGGTGCTAACTCGAAAAGTTGCTTCACTCATTGCTCAATTCCATCACTTGCTTTTGATACATTTCAGTGAGTCGAGGCGAGGTGTGCCTCCATCAACTACCTGAATTGGAGATGCACATGCAGCCAGGGCACAGATGGTGGTCATCAGGTTTGGATCTTGAATCCACTTCCTTCAGAGTAGACCGTACCAATAATGGCCGCATAACCAGTTGAGATGGGAATGGTGGTAGCGCTTGAAGAAACCATTAATCACTCAAACCATTGAGGAGCCATCACAGATATCCAACTGGCCTAGATCCCATCCCTGATAGGGTGAGAGACATCATCATAGTGAGGAATGTCACATATCTAACGGCTCATCTCGAGTCCTCGAAACCCCGAATGATGTCCAACTCCATTAAATTCTTGGTCCCTTTAGGAAGAGGTTCCAAACTCGAAGAAACACTTCTGTGATTACTTCAGGCCACATGAGCTCCTCAAATGGGTACAATTGTGAAACTATGATTGATAATTCACAACCATTGATGTCAGACTCAGATTTTAGACGCGCAACTCGATTTTTTTTTTCGATTTTTTAGGGGGGAGAAGTCGAGAATCTGGGATACACACACTGTTCGTGAGGATGTTCCACATCAGAATGCCGTTTGCATCTCAAGGATCCATGTTGATGAGATATTGATGTAGAAGGGCTTCATCCTGAGTAATAGATGTAGACACCGGGTAATCTGATTTATGAACGCTTCTCGAAAACATTTGCCCTCGGACAATGAACATTTGAAATCGCATGTGGAGTAAATGAGATCCTATTTCTGGGTCTGTAGTCCATCCGTTCCACTCATTCCACTGGAGCAGTTCAGTAGATGTAATTTCATTTCAAACTTTTTTTTCTTTCAACTAGCAATTTTCAGCACAGAGCATTTGCACTAGTCGTGATTTCGGTGGCTGGTGGACTGGGTTCTCACAAAAACGCCACCAAAGGATTTCAACCCCACCCCTTTTGATGAATGGATCATGAATTGCTGGTTAGTTTAACAACATTATGGGCGGGATTCTCCATCCCATCCTCATGCCCTTTCAGAGCTCAAACACATTGACAGACATCATCTCCAAATGCTTCGTTCGTTTTCACTCTCGCTGTACGAACAAGCATTTAACAACAAAAAAAGTGACGCAAAGTGGTACGAGCAATTTGGGATCTTGGGGTCTTCTTCTTCTGTATTTGTTGGAGCGCTCATTTAAATCGAACTTTCGAGAGGTTCGGGCGAAGCAAACACTTCAGTTTTGACTCGAGTCTTGGACAAACAAAGAAAAACATCCACAATCTTCCCATTAGCAGACTCAATGGCCAGAAACCACTACTGTACGTACGTGCGTACATACAAGGGACCTTCAGTGCCAATTACCGTTGAAACAATTTCAGAGTCTTCTTCGAAACTTACCTGAAAAAATAAAGTGGGCCTGGTTAGATGGTTGTGCGGGTAAGTTTCCTATTAACTAATGTTCAAGTTGGCCAAAAGAGAGCCGCGCCAAAGACGAGGCAAGACGAGGCCAGCCCAGGGGATTGTTAGAAATGGCAGATAAGGGTTTTTTATGTCCATGTTCTCTCAGTGTTCTCACTTCAGAGTCGCCTGGCAGAGACGGTTCCACAACGGGCACTAACGAGAAAAGGATAACTATAAAACGAGATTCATATGGCCAACGACTGCCTTTGTAATGGCTCGGAGAAAAGTCAAACTGTAATGGAAAGAACATGGCTTTTAAAGGCCGATAAAGGCCAGCTTTTGTGTGCCCATAACAAAGCTGATCCAGTACATAAAGCGGGGAGGGGACTTGTAGACAGAAAGGGAGAGGATCGGGATAAAGGTGAAAGCACTGGAAATGGATCCACATTCTGCAGTGTGCATACGTAGTGAAGTACATACGCGTACATACGGTAGACAGACTGAGTTGACACTGTCAATCTGTCAACGAGACATGATTTCATTCCAATTGCCCCAATGCAACAAATAATTGAGAGACGAAAACATGTGGGTGTTTGGACTACAGTAATGAGTGATGAGAGCAATCTCGATCGACTCAACAACCCCATTCCCAGACAAGTTTGGTTCGAGGATCCGGCCATGGAATTCCTGCCCAGATTAATGGCCATATGTACATAGCACTGGATACATATATATACGAAGTGTTCAATTCAACAAATGCCACATCATGATTGGCATTTTTCTCCCTCCCTCTCTCTCTCTTTCTTCCTCCGTTCCTTTAGCTAATCAGAGCGATTCAAAAATAGATTGAGCCGATTCTACTACATGCCCTCCCATTGGTGATCCGGGTTTCTGTAGCATCCATAGCAAATCTCGTTGATGACGTTCACCGGCCAGTCAAATTTGATACCCTCATTATGGTTATCATGGAGGCTAGGAACGAGATCACGATTGACATTCCGGAGCGAGCTTAACTTTCCGTCGGATCTTCAGAGGGGAGCCGAGCGAGTGGGAAACATCAAAGAAAACTCATTTGAGCCCAAACGGGCCTGCACAAAACCACTGTTGGAATTCGCCCCTCAAACGGTGCCTGATGACAAACTCGCTGGAGGTCTGGATGAAGCCGCAGAGCATTGTTAGCACTCACGTCTCTTTCCATCAGTGCACGGAGACGCGAACTCCGCCTCAAAGGCTGTTCTGCTCCTGATTTGGGGTATGGAAAAGTCCTCGTTTGGCCTCGGGGATCCATGCAACACCCAACTGACACCAATATAGAAGATGCCTCGTGAACAGACAAGGCAGAAAAGTTTCTGGTCCACGACCACATCCACATCCACCACCAGCACTCCCACGACCACCGACCATTCTTCGTTTCTTTTGGCGTGCGGTGGTTGGAATGGTGAGAACAGCCTTTGTCCTGCACTCACTTAGGCCAGAAAACATGACTGGTTTACTAATCACGATGATGGTAGACTTAACTCCAATATGGTATGGTACAAACAACAAACCCACAGATCGAGGGGGTCGAGGGCTTGGAAGATGATGATGGTGATATGAAAGTCCATGGGATTGGTCCATGTTCCTCGTGGTCAACAACATTCACGCATAATTTCAAGGGTCAATGTTCCAATCTAATTTGTGTGGTTCCACATTATCCTCGAGCGAATAAAAGGCAGTGGCATGGAAAATTGAAAGGGGCAGCTCCTTCTTCTTCTTCCTCTTCTTCTTTTACGTCTCTCTGTCTCTCTTCAAGCTCCTCTGCTTGCAAAAATGAAGGGCTGTGTCCGCAAATGTTATTGGGACACTTGGCAAAGGCCAGCATTTGGCACCGAGTTCCTCTATCTCTCGTTTCGAATGTCCGGCAAAATGTTTTGACCAAGCTCTGGCAGCCTTTATTTGCTATTTGCTCCCCTTTTCCCACACACAAAGAAGCAGAGGCAAACTAAACTCTACCCCACTAATGGGACCTTCGTAAACGGAATCAAAAACATCTGGCCGGCCTTGGTATTATTTTTATGGATCATTCTCCCTAAAGACCGAGCTGGTTATAGTCTTTGGCTCCATGTCGGCTCCACGTTCATTACAGCCCTGGCGAACATTTCAATTAAAGAGATGTGCGGACCCGGCAAGTCTTCAAGCCAACGGAGCGTGTTCCCGCCCAAACTGATGACTACCCTTATTTACTTATCCCTTGAAGGCTCCAGGAGACGAAGAAACGGACAGGCGCATGCAACCTTTCATTTCTGGTCGAGAGCCACATTGTCAGGGGAAAAATATCCCTTCCCACAGCTTCTGAGTTTGAGCTTGACTCCAGCTGAGACCACAACAGAGGAAACCGCAGACATTTTCCCGGGAAATGGGAGCGTGCGGATCTGGATTGGTTGATTCTCGTAAGCCAGTGGAGACTACTCCACATGGTGTTCCCAGGATCAGACAGACGCCAATCCAGGTATTTGGTTCGACAGGTGGAACCAATAACATCAGTCCCAAACAACCAACGAGTTCCCATTCTTTGGAGTTGAACCAAACAAAAATGTCGAGCATTTCGAAGTGACCTCCCTTTAAAAGGGAACCAAAACACCGCTTTGTGTATAGCCAAATTGTTGGCCGTAACCGTTGACCTTGTTCGCTACATTCCGACACTTTCGCCGTCCTCAAAAGGGTTTTGGGAAATGGCAACACTGACAAGGAAATGGAAAATGGTCCGTTCTAATGGTTAGCAAGCATTCTTGAGACCAGTTATGGTTTGATTGAAACTATGACTCATCACAAAGGCAGAAGGAGGGGGCTTCGAGGCCCTTCCATATATTTGTTTTGGCTAGCACGGGTTTTTTTTCTATCCAATTTGGCCAATTGTAAACAAACCCTTATGTGAGTCAGCCATAATCACGTGAATTCAATTGAATTTGCTTTACGCCGTCCCCACAAGTGGTACGAACGTACGTACGTACCATCATTGCATTGGGAATTTGGTTTGATTGATGGTCTCTCTCGCTCTCTGTTTCTTTTCCCCGATTCTTTCCGAGGGCGAACTAACTTCTTCCACGCTTTGGCTGTTTTCAACCGAAAATGAGCCTTTTGTTTATTTGTTTTTCCACGCTTCGTGGGATCGATGGAAAGATGGACGGATAGATAGTCAATATCTTGCAAATAATTGAATGCAAGAGACCTAATTCTCTTCTATCACATGGCAATACATGATGTCGGATACGAACACAAAGTGAATGCACGATTTGTAAGACTGAATTAGCTTTTGATTCATATGCAAATCAGTGTTCCCACTTTCAAGGTCTCTCATTAAATGGCCAACGCAAACACACCTCAACCATCCGGGTGATCAATTTCCCATGAACAAGCGAGTCCTTAATCACATTGGTTATTGATTAATTCGTTTCTCGCCCATGTAATTGATATCTTGCATGCTTGAATATCGAAATCCATCCATGGAAGAAAGTGGCTGCGACAAAGCCACATAATTGCAAACCAACCATGAAAAATATCATTATTGCTGTGGGACTCGAAGGATACTTAGTATTATGGTTATGTATTGTCGTGCAAAGTGTGGAGAGTAATTCTTTTTCTCAGCCCGCTTTGGGTCTCGCAATTCGTATTCAAAGCTCGCTTTCAAGTTGTGTCAGGACAATTTCAAAGTGGTGCGAAATGTGTCATTCGTTCACACCAACTCTCCAGATGATGATTTCCCAGAAGTTGAGGAACAAAATAGGCCACAAAACCCTAGTGGAAAAAAACCCGCAAGAAGCCCTGGGAGAGCTAATTATACTTTCACTCTTTAAGGAATAAATGATTAGCTCTCAATATCAGCCTTGCAGGTCTTCTTCCTTGGGATTAATGAGAGTTAAATCTGGTCACAACGAGAAAGGAGGCCTTTTTTTTCGAAGGATTAGGGCAGGCTTGGAAATGAATGCTTTTCCTCCTCCTCTTTCACGCACACTGTAGTATACTTATATACTGTGTGTGTACAGCATATCAAGAGAGAAGGGAGAAAAGAGGCCGAGAGGATGCAAAAATTCGCTTTCTGCATAACCACGTGGCACGATTCACACCATGCATACAAAATGCCTTATAAAGACCGGAATGGCGGCCAATGGACTGAATCTGCAATATATACACATTCATAAACCGGCCTCTTCAGCACTGAATATAGGAGTCCTCCCGTACTAGTGCGACATACATAGAGTGTACATACATACATACAATATACTGATATCGTGCTGGAAACGAAAGACAGCGTCGCTGGAAAGTGAGAAGGAAAGGCACTGATGTATGGCAGGCATTCTCGTGTGGCACCTCTCTGAACAGATGAGCGCCCATTAAGACGGTATGAGCAGCATCCCACCAATAATTCAAAGAGAAACTACATGACTTGCCATGTCTATTATAATGGGTTGAGAAAAGACATACAGACTGGATATACATAACGCTTGAATTGCTCACTCCTTGGGCCCCTCCGGTCATAATTCATTGATTCGAACATGTTACACACGACGAACGTGGTTCGGAATATTCTATTGACTTTTTGACCTTGTAAGACCGACCGACGGCCGTTGAACATGAATTGAGTGACATGAGTCATTTTTTGTCATCGGGTTATCTCGACTTGCCACATCATCAAACGAATGAAGGGAATTATGCGGACCGACCGAGACGCATGAAGTGTTCGAAACTCGAATGAACATTGCACCAATTCATTGATCAAGATATCCCTGCCTAAATAGGAATTGGCAGGGTTCCCCTCTGAGGGGGTCTGGTTAAGTCTCAGGGCCTTTTGAGAGTGTCAGTGATATTCATCAGTATTCAAGCCAAACGATGGATTTGGCGGCAAGACAAAGAACAGATCACTTCAAGACACGTTACAAGAAGGCCCCATGACTCAGATGATCCTCCTGCACTGATTTCAAGCAAGAGAAAGTGGTTAACTAGGACACTTTCAAATGGCAACACTGAGAGCTTTTCGACGACTCATACATAATATCTGTGTGGTAGATAATAAGGCTTGCCAAGTTTTATTACACTTGCGAATGTGATTTTGATCGTTCCCTTCTCGGAGTTTTAAATTATTGATTCCTCTCAAGTTGACTGGCATTTAAAGTGGGTAGTTGGGAAGTGAAAAGGCATTTGAGCCCGGCTCGCATTGGCCAAATACGAGCCTTTCATCTTCCAATCTTGATCCAATCTGGCATTGACTCCAAAGAGGCCTAAATGAAGGGTTGATGCCAATCACATCCAACATCTCAGTGGAGTAAGGCAGCCAGTGGGAAACCTAGGAACGATATATTCTCAAGATCCCTCTGTAAGTATGAGTGAAGGACTGCTCGTTTTTTTCTTTCAAATGACCTGATAAGTGTCACAATAATCGAATTATATATATTCTATGAATAAACTGTAAACCCTTTATGCATCTAACCAACTCTCAAAAATGCACTCATTTGTCCACTTAGAAAAGTGAAAGTCCAGACCCCCTTTCAGGATATGCACGTACCTACAACATGGAGACCTTGAAGATTGCACTCGTTGATTGTGCGAATATTACCGAGCATCTTTGCTCCTCCACCCTTTAACGATTATGATGTCTGGGACTCGTTCAATTGCAGCGGTTTGGCCACGACCTTCGTCATGGATTGTAACTTCGATATCGCTTCCCGTGATCGAACGAGTCACTTGAGGTTCGAGAGCTCAATCACGAAAGGATGCATCGCCAAGTGGCTCAGGCAGAACTCCTTCAACCGACAGGTAATTATCAAATGAGTTTGAGCCGATGCCAATTGGTCGATGTTCGTGCATTGTAAAGCGATGAGCCATCATCCGTCCATCCATCCATCCATCCACCACATGGCACGCCGACGAAGAAGTCAAACGGCCTTTTTTGTTTAGTTTTAGTCGACGAGAAGCCAACAAAGATTTATTGGGGGAATGAGAAGGGGGCATGCATGTATGCTCGCATGGAGGAGTGTGCTACTATTGGTGCTGTTGGTGCTGTTGGCCACTTGGCTTCTGGGATCGGCCAATAACCATCAATTAATTAAGCAACCTGATACCTCCTTTGGTGGACCTTGAGGTTTGGATTTATTGGACGGGCGGGATTTCCGATCCAATTGTCTCCAGATATCAATTGGCCACCACCAAGTTAGGCAACTACCTCGCTCCTTAGTCCACCTCGGTCGTCTCAGAATGTCTATTGGAAGTGCAAAAAACCCGAAGTGTATCATCAAGATCCCCCATTGGAACCACATACCAAACAACTCAACACCATCATCCTCGATTCCAATTTCCAAACCCCCTCAAACAGGCTTCTTAATTGAATCGACAAGTTTTTACGAGCCTTCTTCCTCGTCTTTTTACGGCACCTGATTTCTCTCGCCGATTTGGGGTGGCCAGAATTTTAAAACTGCCAACATGGAAGGACGATTCATGAATTCAGCAGATTGATTGAATAATCTGGTCGCTGTCGAATTAGAGAAGCCTTGTAAGGCAATCTTTTGATGCATAGCCAAGAATTCCAAAAAGGAGATCAAGACGGCAAAAAAATGGAGATCCAGATCGAAAGGATTAGTCGACGATTGTTCTTTCCTCCAAGGCCTTTTCTTCTCGAAGACGAGGGCGAAGAATGGCCTTTGCTTTATTTAATGCAGAGTAAAGAACCGAGCAGGCATATCAAACACGGAGCATGATTCAGTGAGAGTTGGTGATGCTTGTCAGACTGATGGTTCAATAAGAGATCCAGAACAAACCAAGCAATCCAACATTCAGGGCAGTTCAGTACAGTACAGTACATACATCCATCCATCCATACATACATACACACACACACTACACGTGGGTTGTTGTACAGTACTCGTTATAATGGATATGCAAATTTGAAGGAGAAGGCAAGAACAGTCAATCCTTTTTGGCTGCCCGAACATCAACTGTTGTGATTGATGGCCATGAGAAATTGAATTCATAGCCATGACAGGCCAAGGGAAAGAGAGAGAGAGAGAAAAAAAACTCGGCCCATTACTCCGGAGAAAGGCACGGAAGAGGCCCTCACACGTGGTGTATTTAGACACAAGAATGCTAATCCATTTGAATCCAGACATTCGTAGCATTCTTTTGATCTAATATCAACGTGATGTCCCATCAAGGCTGAACACAAGACGACTTTTCATGTCCATTCGGTGAAATGTATGGCTTATACACTACATCACCCTGGTTAGGTGTAAATACACGGATTAGACTCTGTTTCTCCTTGAAAAGCACTACGTCCACCGTGCACACAAAAGAAGGCACATCTCCTCGTCAGATAGAGTGGCAGAGAGGTAGTGGTAGTGGTGGTAGCAGTAGATGTACCATGATGGTCAAGGCACATGTCAACTCGACGGGATGGAAGATATGAGCTCTAGATTTTTAAGCAAATGATTGAGCACGTTCATCCAGGAGTGAAAAACTATTTCAATGAGGCTTCACTGACCTTATTCGTCGCTGTTGTTCTCGTGGTAGCCATGGTGCAGGATGAAATAATTGCCAGCCAACCAGCCAGCCAGTCAGCCAGTCTCATCCGGTTTGGGGATGGAACTCATTAAATTTGATATATATGGTATGGTTCAGGAGCGGCAAGAAATCGGTCCGCGTGGCGAAGGGGATTAAATTGGGACTCCCGTTGAATTTCAACACGACCAAATCAACCATGAGTTATCGTAGCGTTTCCTCTCTCTCCAGCCCTCGACCACAACAATCTGAGGCCGCTATGAAACTTAAATTGTTTCACTGACAATCCCTAGAGACGTCATTCCGAGCATCATCCCTATCCCAAAGAATCATTCTCAATTGGGAGCTTAACGTCATTCCGTTGGAAAGAAACGGCTTAAGATCGGGTTTCGATTTGATCGGACAGCAACCATCACCATTTAAACTGGACGTCTGAGGCCAAGCCATACTTGAGCTCAGTCAGCCTGGAAAATAAATGGTATGACTTGATCCGAAACATCCCATGGTGATATCGTGTGCGGACATCACTGGATTGAAGCCTATTCAACGACGAAACCAGAGAGAAGAAGGAAAAAAGTGATGCAGCAAAGAAAGGATTTTTCAAATCCCCAATGTTTGTTTGGCATGAATTTTTTTTTCTTAGCTCTCCGTCGATCAGTGATGGCTTGATCAACTGATCCGAGGCGATTTCGGCCGTAGCTTTGTTCAATCACTCAACCATATTATTGGAGAACTAGAAGCTCCTTCAAAGCTTGAACACAGCACACCAACCATCTGGGGCCATTGTTGAGCTTTGAGCTACATATCCCGAAGATTGAACTACGCTCCAACCAGTTCCAATGACACACACACACACACGCACACGCACAAATACCATTCGAATGGCTGGAGAATGAATTTCCAAGACACAGGTTGGTTGGTTGGGACATGAAAATTCATTACCTAATAATGGCGACCGTCGCCATCATTGAACGCGTCGTCGTGAGCCCGTTCCTTCCAAGTCACATTTTGTGAGAGAAGAATGGTCAAATTATTCAGGTAGAACTCATAAATCTGGCGACGGTGGAACACTTTCCTGACCTCCGAACCTAACCATGAATAGATTGAAGTAAGTCAATTCAAAAGAGACTCCCCAAGATCTGAACGACGACACACAAGAAAAGGTCTCAACGGACGTGGCCTCCTGAATGGAAACTCCAGCGTTTTTATGAGCTCAATAGATCTCTTTGGGCTGGGATACAACTTGGAGAGGACATTTTGAGTATCCTCCAAGCTTATCTTTGGGCAGCAGGGTGGCTGAACAGAAGAACACACGACTTCCTCCAAACAGCCACCCTGTACAAACTCCATCTAGCCTGTAAGAATGTGTGTCATCTTGAGAATAGTTTCAATCTATCCTCATCTAAACGGGACATCAAGCCAAGACAGGATGAACTGGATGTGGCTACGAGAATGGGGGTGGGTCGGGTCCCAATTTTAAGGTTTGTGTCTCTTTGGTCACGAGGATGAGGGTATCCGTACCAATTGTGGTTCGCTCTCCTAAAGGAGACCAATATGTCGCCGTCTTTGAAAGTCTTATAAAGTGAGAAATGGAGGGAAATTTCTTTGAAAAGGGTTCTCATTAGTGAAAACTTGGAATCAAGTCGGCCAAAAAACCGGAGGAGTGTGTACTCAGCTCACGTCGAGTGTCCCTTATGAGGGCAAGAAACTATTTTCAAAGAACTCATTCGTTGAATTTTTTGCCGCTTCACTTCTCAGCTCACTGAAAAGAAATGGCCAAAACTTTTTTGTCGTCCTCTCTCTTCCTTCAGAGAGCTCTGTTTTCAAATTTAAAGGATCTCATAAGCCAAGGACATTTGGAATCCTTTCGTCGCCCAAACTCCAAAATTGAGAAACTTTTTTTCCGACTCCTCTTTTTCCTTGACATGGCGTTTCTGAACAACTGATCCAATCGAGAATCCACAGTGACGACTCGCCTCAAATCGATTCCATTATGATAAATGACAAAAATATTAGCTTGATACAAACGATTTGTTGGAATGGAATCAACTTTGCCGTCTTTTTTTCCAAGTCCAATTCTTCCGAATGGAAAGGGGACGGACGACGAACGACTACGAGGGGTTGACGAGTAAATCCGACGGTGAGGGAAAATAAGATGTGAGTGCAAAATGGATCGTTTAAAAGGAAATGACCATTAATGACTCCGGGATCACCGACTTCGGTCGTTGATGTTCCTCCTCACGGTGGTAATGAATCCGCCTAGAGCTCTTTGGCAGTTTTCTCCCAAAGATATGGTGTGTCTCAAAGTGAGTGAGCTGTTAGTTCCATTTAAACCCCATGATAAATGATGTAAGTTACCAAAGGAGGAGGCCACTTCACTTTACTCCCATCGGGCAATGAATGTTTGTGCGAAAGCCGTGCCTCTTTTTCATCATCTCCTTATGAGAAGAACTTTGGCAATGAAATTCGGGATGAAGTGAAAGAATGCGCAAATGTTTGATGAATGGAAGAGTCCTGAATGCCACTCCGTGAGTTCCTTTTAAAAAGTTATTGGCAAAGTTTCATCCAAGGAATCTTATGATTTATGGAAGGAGGTTTATCGTCGTAAATGACTTGTTGGCGATGGAGGTCAACAGAAAAAGATAGAAAGACGCTGAAGGAGTCGTCGTCCGTCGTTAATCCATTAGTTTGACATTAATGTGAGATGCTAATGATTCATAACAGTTGGGAAGCCTTCAATTGAAAATTTATCAGATCCTCGCCCATTGTTTGTCACTTACTGCACCCATCCCTCTAGAGAAAAAAAGTTGGGAAGAAAACTTGGAGCCGTGTGGGCTCTTTATTAGCTCAGCCAGTTGGATCCCGAGAGCAAGTAAGCTATAATCAAGACTAGAAGTTCGCCCCCGAACAAAGATATCAACCGTCTCCTTGGTTCGAGCCTTTGTTTAGGATTTTCCAAAGAAAACTTCGTGCCATGGATCTCTTGACTTGAAGAATGATCTTTTCCACCTACTGTGAAAACTTTGGAGGATCACTTAGTGCACTTCTTCGAGGCCATTTTCGGGCTCTAAACTCAACCTGACAGTTCCTCAATCCTCAATACCTTCCTGGGCCAAAGCAATAAGAACAAGGAGCAAAAAAACTCTTTCCCTTACCTTAGCTGATTGGAGCTAATTGATGTTTGTCTTGGTCATGAGACCGAGGATTCAATAGAAACCGATTCCAGCGAGCCGCACAAAAAACAGGTTATCCGTTGTTTTTTCACTTCACAACTACAGAGTCTCAAATCTTGAACACATCCAATTGATGAAGGCAGGTGTATACATATACTACTCGTTCAATATCCTTCAGTAAATACCGCGTCAATTCCTTTAACACCAAGTACATCAACTACTCGCGACGATGCCTCACGTAAAACTACCAGCCATCCGCAGTTTTTTTTGTTTACTCCCCGGCACGAGAGGCGAGTGCCCGTGATCCCCGAGGCAAAGCGCCGTTCCAGAGCTCAGAGAAACAGCGCGCGCCGATCTTTGGAAAGAACAACAAACAGCTGGTTTTGCGAGGTTCGCTCCCGAGTAGAGGACTTAGTGTGTACGAGGGGAGTTCCGAACAGGACGGGAGAGCTCGGGAAGTTGGGAATGGGATTCGCCCGGTATCCGCGCCAACCGTCCGAGTGATAACTGGGATGAGACTGATGATGACGATTATGGATTTAACTCCACCGTTATCTGCATGGGTCTGGGATGAACCCGGACTAGAACAGGGATAACGAGATGAAATATGTGACTGTGCGTCGAGTTGAATCCTTACGTAAACCAACACGTGCAGGATGGTTTTCGGGAATTTCTGATTTTATGGCCACCACAACGAGAGACAACCATTTGAACCCCTCGAGTCCTGGGGTTAGGTGCCGTTCATTACCATCGCCGTGGTCTTTGGGAGAGTTTGGCGACGTTCTTGATGGAAAAAGGAGGCATCTGCCCCCGTCTTATTAGTCAGGGCGGTGGCAAAAATTTCAACGCAGAACGGCTATGACAATGATTGGTTTTTTGTGCCTTTGGGGTTGGGATGGGGAGTTTGAGAGAGATAAGAGAGCAGGCAAAAAAGTGATACACACAGACGAACCCACGTGCAAACGACGAAATGCTCTTGTCTTCGCTTTCACTGCTCGTAGAGTCGTAGTGGTGTCGAGAGCATCATCGTCCGTTTCTCGGTCGGGATGCGCTTTCAATTATGGTTATGGGCTAATGTCCAACCCCTTGATTCTAGGCAAATCACTACCAAAGCCTCCATCAGCATCGCCCAACTGACTCACAAGTGTTTGTGGGCTCTATGTAAGATTTTCTCCACAATTTCGTCGAGACCTCGTTCGCTTGAACCCCGAATGTCCGTGACAAAGTCGAGATTGCGAGGGTCTCAATAGAGCTCGTGATATCTTTATAGCCGCCTGTAAAAATTAGATATCTTTAGCAGTCTCGCTCTGTCTTGTCTGTCTTCGTGTGAGTGTGTGTGTGTGTGTGTATGTGTTTCAGAACGAATCTCTCGTCTGTCTTTCTCATCCTCGTCATTCCAACTCCCAAAAGTCCGACACGACCCTTGTCCAATGATAAAGAAGTTAGAAATAATGAAGAAGAACGGTCTTAAAAACTTCAAGATCAGTCCAAACCGATAACATTCAGGTTGCCAAGTTGCTTGTAAAGGCGCTCTGGTTCTAGCCAAGATGGAATGAATCCTCCACAAGAAGTATACGACTGCTTCAATGGTTGTCCCCAAGAGGAGCAACGAATCCGATGTTGGACATTAAAGGTGAGCATCAATTTCCGGACGCTTAAAGTTGCCCGAATAGTTGGGATCAACCGCGAGATAATTGCGATCCCGATGGAATGGCATGAACTTGAATCCAAATTGACATCAGCCGTAAAAGACACTCGCGAGAATGCTCTTCTCGCGTCTGAGATTTTTGCCGAATTCCTAAAGTAATGAGGATTAGGAGCTCGGGATTTGAATGGCTACTCAAGTTGGCAAAGCTTTTGAAGACTTCTCCCCCGAGAGCGAGAAAGACGAAAGATTCTGAAAGCCGAGGAATTCTCCGCTTCAAAGTCAAGTTTTTTTTTCTACAGAGCTTCCTCTAGAAAATTGTAAGAATCTCCGTTTTATCCCTCCTAATCTCTTCTTGTTTCTCCGTTGTAAGCACCGAGTATTAGTGCTGAACAATATCATGGAAAGCCAACGCACGAAGAGTGAAGAGGCACTTGACCCTGAGTCAGATTTGGAATTGTGCAACAAGCCGCCCCAAAAAACGTTCAGACGGACGCGAGTGATACCATCCAGTTTTCTAAAAATAAAATTGTCTGGCCATGGCTCTGAAGTGATAATGAGACATTATTCTCCCATTTAACCCCCCGTCCAGCTTCGGAAGGCACCCCTCCCTGATCTTCAAAGGAGGCCAGGGTGATGTTCGGCATAGATTTCAAATGTTCTAGAATGGTCAAGTCACGAGGTAGCCGAGCACCACAAAGGTGATCCAAGATATATGAAGAAAATAACTATCATAACATAAAACACACGATATGTTGTAAGTGTGTCACGGCTGATTGTTCCGTGTCGAATAAACTTATTTTACCCATCTAGGACTCTCTCTCTCTCTGTGGTTTGAATAGCCGGAGGCGATATCGCGAAGGTGGTTGGTTGGTTGGTTAGCCATGAGGACTGGTGAACTAGGATAGGGAACCAGAGAGCCAGGTGGTGATGATTTTTGGTCACGAGCGACCAAATTGAAGGGAAGGGGACCGTCCGAGCACACAGAAGTTCCTGCCAATAGAAAAAGAGACGACGACGATATCTAATTATGGCTTTTCAATTATGAGTACATAATTGGCTTTTTATGTGTTATTTCAAGTAGGAGAGGCGCTTTATCGCCCACTTAAGACTGGTGTATTTTTTCAGCGAGGGGAAGTCTCCAATTGTCTCTCCATGAACGTTTCTTCCAATGACCTGAGCGGGCTCCAAAGTAATGAAGACACATGAATCGAAAAACGGGAAATGAACTTGTGATACAGGAGACAAAATTTGGGACCAAATGTGAATGAATGGATAACATGTGCTCTTGGGTGTTTATTGTATGAATGTACCAGGTTGTGTGACAAAATGAATCCTCTTCTACTTCCTCCCCTCCTCCTCCTCCTCCTCCTCCTCCCCCACTTCATATGATGCTAATCCCCATCCTCTCTTTGTGTTTACTTTTGAAGCACGATTTGCAAACTTTTGTCATGTTGAGTGGTGGCATCTAAACAGAGTTCTTCAGAAAAAAAAATGATTTTCAATACATTCACCCCAATATTTTAGACCTCATGGGGATGCATGGGTGCTTAACAAAGGCATTTGTTGAATCGGTCTCGGTTAATCATTAAACTGCGATGACGAATGCCCCCGACACTTGGCACCTAAATTAATAATCAATGCCGGACTTCAACTGGATGTCTCAGCATGACTCGATTGCGGCAAAAACACTTCAAATGAGCCTGGACATATGGATTTATTGACCGAAATGTCAGCTCAAAGCTGTATTGAATTGCAGAAACGTCATAAATACCGAACCTTATCGGAACAAAACAGTCTCTGAGGGATGTTAGTCATCTCCGGAAAGTGGGCTCGGGGACTATTTCTGTCCCTGCGAGGGGTGAAAAAAAAGGAACCTAATTTGGGGGTTCGGATCGGACGCACTCTTCAAAATCGAAGCAGGGCCGCCAAATCGCCAATAAATGTACTGGGGAATAAGACTTGACGACCAGTATCAACATTGAATAATGGAAGCCTAAACAACATTAAAATGAAGCAATCCAATCAAACAAAATTTTCGATTATACCTGCTGTCCGAATTCAAAGACAGGAGACGTCTAAGTCTAGTCACATTGAAATATTCTAAAAGCTCAAGATCTATATTAGTTCTCGTTGAAGCTAAAGCCACGTGATACAAAAAACCGCCCAACCTCGAACTTTGAGAGCAACCCTGTCGACTCGACTTATTTCATTGGAACAGAAAGCGACAAAAGTTATGGGGATGGGTCCCTTTGGACTTGATTCACTCAAATGAACTTGGTATCGTGCCCTCGCCCCAAGTTTTGGTGGATTGTCAGGAGTCAATTACAGTACTGTACTACTATGTACACTGGGCTGGCGAGTCAGAGGCACTCCCATGTTTGGCCGGGGTGGTTTTATCTTGTGAATTACATTTGTTGTTATCATCGAGGCAATTTGCTAAATGGCCACCATTCTTCTCTGGCCAAACGTCTAGACAGTTTTCGTGTCCAGTTTTCAGTCCCGTATCTGATGATGATGATGCCGACAACGATGACAAAGGGACGAGTGTGCTAAAGAAACCCATCCTAAAAGAAGTCAGCTTACAACACCCGCCACAATGAGTTTT